>NC_034409.1:128278742-128557693 GCF_002078875.1 Numida meleagris
TGCATACACACATACTTTGACGTCATGCCACGGCCCGCAGCTGTGTGGGGCGCGGACCCTGTGCGGGCACCGGTAGGGCCTGAGAGAGGCCCCCGCCTGAGCCTCCCCTGAGGCAGCTCCCAGCCCTGCCCTCGGGTCCTACCGCTGCCGGTTTGGTTTTCTTCGGGCAGCACAGAGGGCATCACGCCCTCAGGGGCAGTGTAGCTCCTGGCCACACAGACGTTGGAAAGGCGGTGTGAACATCACACCAAGAGCATGGCAGTGCTGAGCTGAGAGCAGCCTTCCTGCTCGACAGAGCTGCTGTGTGGCACACATCACACAGAACCACACAGAACCGCACAGAACCGTTGGGGTTGGAAGGGGCCTCTGGAATCCAACCTTCCTGCTAAAGCAGGTTCCCTGCAGTAGGTCGCTGTATAAATATTTAACTCTATGGAAGAGAGGGTTTGTCCTTGTGAGACTCACAAGATCTGCAGAATAACACATGAGGTGGAAGAACAGTTATCCATAGCAACCCTTTGAATTTTGCAAAGCGCAAAACAAGAACAGAGGTGAAGACACATGCAGGGTAGTTATAAATACCAGCTTCTGATCTATATACAGCCTGCTAACACGTACAATGAAATTTATTACAGGAAACAACTTGTGCTTGCCCAGTGGAAGAATGAGATACGTTTAACAACTTTCACAACTAATTACCAAGCAAGTTTCTGAACCAAGCTCAAACATGAGCAATTTTTCTAGTTAAAATCTCTTTGTGGTGTGGTAAAACCAAGAGTGAAAAAAAAATACCCCCCAAAAATCTCAACAGGCATCAGAAATTGTAAGAAAAAGTTTATTTCTCTGTATCCATGTTATTTTAATCTCTAAACTGTAAAGCTTATATACATCTTTCTAAAGTTCATGTTTGTATAGGTAATTCCACGTACACTTGAAAACCAGAGCCTGTCTCCACCAATGTCTTACCAGATCACTTCATTCAAAACATCTGCATTATCTGCTTTACAAACATTTTTAACCAAGGCATAAGTGTACCTCAGAAGTAACAGCTTGTATCATTCATAGAATGGCTTAAGTTGGAAGGGACCTTAAAGATCACCTAGTTCTACCCACCAGCTCAGGCTGCCCAGGGCCCCGTCCAACCTGGCCTTGTGTGCCTCCAGGGATGGGGCATCCACAGCTTCTCTGGGCAGCCTGAACCAATGCTTCACCACCCTCTGAGAAAAGATTTTTTTCCTAACATCTAACCTGATTTTCCCCTCTTTTAGTTTAAAACAATTCCCCTTGTCTTCTCACTATCAGACTGTGTAAAAAGTTGGTCTCCCTCCTGTTTATAAGCTCCCTTCAAGTACTGGAAGGCCACAATGAGATGTCCCTGGAGCCTTCTCCAAGCTGAACAAGCCCAGCACCCTCAGACTTTTGTCACAGGGGACGTGCTCCAGCCCTTAGCTGTTAATGGAAATCAGATGACTTTTCTTTAACCGTTACATATACCCACACATAAACTCCTATGGTAAACACAATCTTCTGATTTCTGTTGTGATAGGATCACTCCTCCTGCCACAGTTGTCATCATGTTTATAGAATTGCAAAACAACATGCTGTGGGTTAGCTTAGCTTGTACATCGCAGTACTACAGTGTTCTTGATGTCACTGTGGTCTGATGTCTCATGAACACACAAATTGCACAGTATGAACACTGGGACGTACATAGCATTTCCTCTGACAAACTCTGTTCCTCTCCATTGCTTTCATCCAACTCCAGTTTGAGCACTCATAGTACCTGAAAAAATGCTTTAGATCTACCTGATCCAAAGGAATTTATTGCTTCCTCTGTAATGGCTTTGATTCCTATGTTCTGATTGTTTTATGTACATGAAATAAAAATGATTTTAAAAATAAATTAAAACAGCTGTTGTAGTGTTTTTTTCTATGCTAGAAGAAAATCAGATCATTCAGTATCATGACACAGACTGAGAACATAGTGGCTATGCCCAGAAGGTGATCAGAAACTCCTAATATAGTAGCTGGGAAAGCAGGGTGGAAGCCTACCAACAGCTGTATCAGACCCTAAGGCAAGAGAAGTAATTCTGCTTGGCAGAAGCACTAAAGAGATCAACTTTGCCAGCAAGCAAAGCAGTAAGAACTGAGACAGTTCTTTTTTCTCTACAGAGAAAACAGTAAAACAGTGGAAATCTTTTCTCTGTTTTCTGGCCCTAGAGAACCAAAGTCCACAGTAAGTACAGTTATGTGAAGGTGGTTGTGTACCGGTCCACTGAACCTTGGCCTGACGATTACCTTAAAATCCTTCCTAAGGACTCTGGAGGAGTTGGTTGGAGCATGGAAGTGGATTTGGTAAAAGTGGGCCATCACTGGTCCTGCTTTGGAAAGGAAGTGACATGAATCTTTGATTGCTGTGGCATTCATACCAGCAGATGGGAGAAAGAAAGGAAGCCTTGGTATCCTGAAATACATAGCGCTGCATCATGGATCCTGATGGCTCTTTGAATCTCCTCTGTGCTACATTAATAAGGACCAGAGAAGACAGTGTACAGTCTTTGGGCTCAGGTTTGAACTTTTAAATCTATAATGGTCTTTGTGAAATGAAACCATAGCACCGAGCTCTACTGCATTGTAGACAGTGGCCACAAGACTCCTGAAACATCCTATGGAGCTGGCACTTAAGAAAATCAGGCTCAGTCTTGATGCCTAAAATTGGATGCCTGAAACTGCAGCAGTATGCTGCCTTATTATCTTATCTGCAATATGGAAGGTCACATAAGCATCATAAGCATCTGTGAACTCTCCTTCTCATGGGTGACCGCTAGAAAGGCAGCCCTCAGGTATACTGACTATCTTCCAGGGCAGAACAGCATTCTGCAAATCAGCACAACCCATTGTAGTCTGAAATTGAGTGCAGAAGCGAGGACAGGGAAGGTTTCCTTTACTGCTTTGCCACTGTTTGTGAAGTGGAGCTGCTGTAAGTGTGCAGTTCTTAAAGTCTGGAGTGAACGAACAACAGAGTTTAGTTAAATAGTAGTGGTCACTTACAATGCTGGAGAACTTCAGCTTCCTTCTCAGAGAGCTAGTGCAAATCCAATGCTGGGTTATTGACACAGGCAGCATAGCAGGCGTATTGCAGATAGATAGATAGGGCCATTTCAGCTCTCTTTCACGTCCTTGGAAGGAACCTGTCCATTGTGCAATAGGCAGAAGGTAGGCAGCTAATTCTAATGTATGTTCATTAACCTGCTGCAGAGAACCCAGTTTAATTAATACCATGCCTACTCACACATGCTGAGCAGAAATCACTTCTAGATCTCCAGCGACTAGGGAAGACAGGAAAAATCACCAATTTTCCAGATAATTTTGCAGCAGATGGTATAGTCCACCTACATTAGTTGCAAAGTATACCCAGCTCTTTGTCTTCATATTTTGGAGGGATGAGGAAAGCCTAGCATGCACTAGCATTTTAGCATGAACCTTTAGAACAAGTCTTCCAATGAAGGCATGATAATCACAGTAATTTAAAAAAGCTGACTATTACAGTCTTGGGTGCAAATAATTTCCCTGCCTTTCCCATATCTTATTTGTTAATTAGCCACATTAATCTTCTGCTTGCGTTTAAGGGAGTTCTGGACCATGTTTCAGACTTAGAGATGTTGTTGTTAGCTTTGACATGGTGATTTATACCACTGCTTTGGTATACAAATGCATACCAAACTGCCATGTCATAGTCATTGAATCCCCTTTGGGCTGATCTTTTCCTTTTAAATTGGTCAGCTGCTGAATTGAGTATGTTTCAGGGTATACCTCGGAGACTTGGGCAATTCAAATTCTCCCAAGTGAAGAACTCAGAGGCACTCCTCTCACTCATCAAGTAAACTCTGTTGTGAGATTTGCTGAGTAGTTCCATCAGTATGTATCTGGATTTTCTATTACACTGCTGCTCAGGAAATCATCTTTTCTAGAAGACACCTGAGAGAATATAGAAGTCAGCTGCCTGCTCAAAGATCAATCTTTGTAAGGTAGAGCGCATCCTTTGTTTATAACACTGCACTCCAAAGCCTTAACTTCACTGTAAAGTTTATTTTTATATAGGTTTGTTTGAAGGGAGTTTCAAGGCAATATTGTTGCAAGGCTACATACTCACTGCCGTGTATCTGAACTGGAATTTTTTGTCGTCCAACTAAGCAATAGGGTACCAATTTCAACATGAGAATGGCTTATTATCCTAAACTACTTTCTGCTTGAAGCCTCACTTTGAACCAGTCATGCCTTTGCAAGCTGTAAACAACTGAGCTTGCACTACCTATCTTATATTCAGTTCTAGCTGTTTGCAATATGCCACCTTTCTAGTAATATGTTTTACCTACTAAATACCTGCCTTCTCAACAGGAAAGCTATATCTCCAACTTTACTCACCGTTGCCTCCAGGGTGAGTCCTGCAGGCTTCCCAAGGGCACAGTGAAGTAGTCTATCTTCACTGGGAGAACCACTGAGAAGCTTCATGCCCACCTGTTGGGCTTAAGTAGGATCCTATCATGAGAAAAGGTGAAGGGCTGATGGAAGTTCTTTCTACAGAGAGTCGACCAAAAAGTGCTTGGTGCAAGAAGGCTTTCCACAAAGTTACTCTGCTCCAAGCTAGAGTAGCTACAGAGCTAACTACTCTCATACTTAACACTGAGTTTAATATAACAGAGCTGGTTTGAGAGCTGTAATGGGAGGTGGCTGTGGTAGTTATTTATCTAAGCTGGAAGAAAATCAACTGGCATACAGTTAATCTTACCATGTTCATCAGGTGTTCAGCATTACCACAAAATTATCACACCTGTGGATTTACACCTTTTAATAAGATGAGGCTATATTTGTACTAAGCACAACTTTAAGATCTTAGGCAACATCAGAAACTAAGTCACTGTTACCTTCTAAGGAAATTCATTCAAATCCTGGCAATGTCTACACTGAAATGTCAATTTTCTTAGTAGTCAAGGTGTCTATTATATGATAAATCAATATTAATGCCCTGTAGTATGTCATGGTTCCTAACATAAAGTGAGTTTTAGTAATGACTAAAATGCTTGGGTTATATCTGGTCTGAGTTCACACAAAGCAGCAGACAGGAATGCTAGCTAACTTAGGTTAAACTGGAAGTCTTGTTTCATATTGTTAGCAGATGAGGGACCAGGGATACAAGCCAATTATTAGACTCACTCAAAGAGTTTCTTATTTATTTCATCTATTCCACTTCTGCATTTTACATGCATCTGTCTTACAGATTTCTTTGATATTGTTTGCTCCTCAAATACTCACTCCAAAGGATTCAGTCTTTTTGCAGTTCTACTGCTTAGTTGGCTAGTAGTTCGTAGAATCATAGAATGGCTTGGGTTGGAAGGGACCTCAAGGATCATCAAGCTCCAACCCCACTGCTGCAGGCAAGGTCGCCAACCTCCACATCTAATACTAGACCACGTTGCCCAGGGCCCCATCCAGCCTGGCCTTGAACACTTCCAGGGACGGAGCATGCACAACCTCTTGGGGCAGCCTGTTCCAGCACCTCACTACTCTCATAGTGAAGAACTTCCCCCGATATCCAACCTAAATCTTCCCTCCTTCAACTTAAAATCATTTCCCCTTGTCCTGCCATTATCTACCCTCTTGAAGAGTTGACTCCTCTCCTGTTTGTAGGCTCCCTTTAGGTACTGGAAGGCTGCAATGAGGTCACCCTGCAGCCTTCTCTTCTCCAGGCTGAAGAAGCCCAGCTCCCTCAGCCTGTCTTTGTAGGGGAGGTGCTCCAGCCCTCTTGGTGACCCTCCTCTGGACCCTCTCTAACAGCTCCCTGTCTTTCTTGTATTGGGGGCCCCAGACCTGGATGGAGTACTCTAGATGGGGCCTTACAAGGGCAGAGTAGAGAGGGACAATCACCTCCCTGTCCCTGCTGGCCACCCGTCTTCTGATGGAGCCCAGGATACCATTTGCTTTCCAAGCTGCAAGAGCACACTGCTAGCTCATGTTAATTTTTTCATCCACCAGGACCCCCAGGTCCTTCTCTGCAGGGCTACTCTCAAGGATTGCTCCTCCCAGTCTGTATATATGCCTGGGATTCCTCACACCCAAGTGCAAAACCTTGCACTTTGCTGTGTTGAACCTCATTAGATTCACTCAGGACCACCTTTCAAGTCTGTTGAGGTCCCTCTGAATGGCATCCCTTCCTTCCATTGTGTAGTTGTTGGCAGTGCTGTGTTTATACTGGATATATGAAGATCTATAACAGCAACTGATCTGTACACAAAAGCTACTGTAGCTGCTAAACTGTCAGAATGAGGACTGAGAATGGGAATACACATGTTTGGCTGTCACTAACTTGAAAGTACCTAAAAATATTTTCTGGCTGTATGAGATACCCAGCATATATTACAGGTAACTGTAGATTGATACAACAGTCTTCGATGTACATCATGCTATCTCTGGTTTTAACAATAAAATCCATTTTAATTATGAATTTAGTGATAGCCACTGCTGAAATGATATTGTGTGGCTCAGTCATGGATGACTGTAACAAATAATAGCATCTCTGGTCTAATGATCTAATCTTAAACTCAATGAAATGATGAGGTTCCTTTGTGAAATGAATATAACTTAAAAAAAAGAAACAGAATGAAACACTTTTAAAAAGGATCCTGTGAACAGAAGAGTATTTTTAAATCTTTTGTCTCAGGACATCTTTCCTTCAAATGAAGCTGAATGCATAATTGCACTGTGCAAGGCAGATAGGATAATTGCTACTTCAGCATGTCTAGCAATAGAACAGCAAGAACGTCTGAAGTCTCTTCCTCTCTTTGATTTAGCAAGTAGCTGAAACAGAATAATCCCCTGCCTTAATGTTTCTTTTGGACTCTATTTGGCTGACTTCAGTATTGCCAACCCCCAAAATTAATATTTGGGAGACTTCCCTCCTTTGTCCATTAAATAAATAATTCTTTTATCTATTTGTTTCCTTTTAACTTCTTCTGCTTCACTCTTAGCTCAGTGACAATGACAGCTGTCTAACACCTGCCAGGGCTAATGCAGGAAAGGCTTTAAACCACCATGATCAGAGTTCCCTTTTCCCAAAATGAAAAAAAGTCATCGGGGATCCCAAAAATGAAAGCCAACTGATTTTGAGATGGACATTGTCCATGTGTGTATGCAGAAAGAAAAAATCTTTCCTCTGTACTTAGAACTGGTGAGGGCTCACCTTGAGCACTGAGTTCAGTTTTTTGCCCCTTGCTTTAAGAAAGTCATGGAGGTCCTGGAGTGTGTTCAGAGAAGGGCAACAAAGCTGTCAAGGGTCTGGAGTACAAGTCTTATGGGGAGTGGCTGGGGGAACTGGGATTGTTCAGTCTGGAGAAGAGGAGGCTCTGGGCAGACCCTGTCACCTTCTACAACGACCTGAAGGGAGGTTGTGGTGAGGTGAGGATCAGCCTCTTCTCCTACATAACTAGCAATAGGATGATAGGGAATGGCCTCAGGTTGTACCAGGGTAATTTCCAGTTGTATATCAGGAAAGTTTCTTCTTCAAAACAGTGTTGAGGCACTGGCACAAGCTGCCCAGGAAGGTGGTGGAGTCACCGTCCCTGGAGGTGTTCAAGAACTGTGTGGACATGACAGTGAGGGACAGGGTTAGTGGGCATGGTGGGGATGGGCTGATGGTTGGACTAGATGATCTAAGAAGTCTCTTCCATCCTTAATGATTCTATGATTCTATGGTTCCATAAATATGCCAGATATAGTATCATTTAGGAAGATGGACATCTTAGCTTAGGAACTGGAAATATGCTTCAACAACACTGCACTGCATCCAGAACTACTGCTTGGCTTAGGAGGAAGGCACAATGTGGGTAGAGGCCATGCCAGCCTGGCTGTTCTTTTTGCAGGTTCCTATACCCATGCCAATTCTTTCTGCAGTAGGAATAGCTGAGGGGCACTGTGTATACATGCCCTGCACAACTAATGGGAGGCAACCAGGCATTAGTCCATTTTTCCTCTGCCTTTGCAATGAGAGTTTGACTGAGTGGTTGCTGGCAATATAGTGGGATGTAAAAGTGCTCTTCTCTGCAGAGCCCGGGCACCTTGTGTTGTAAAAACACAAACATCAAATGATCTAATAACATGTAGCAGAATCAAAGCCATGGCTTACCTTGCTGCTAGAAGGCAGGTGGAACTACTAACGTCAGTGTGTGGAACAGGAAGTGGAACACCTAGATATGATTTGAGTGTCCAGGCTGCAATCCTTTCCCGCTGGCTCACTGTTACTGGGGTGCAGGGCATGTTCTCATGGGCCACATAGCTGTCGGTCGTGTGAAAAACCAGCAGCCCTTGTTGCTCCTGGGAGAAGGCTAATCCTCTGCCTCTGCCTTGCTGAGCTACTGTTTTCTAACTGCCTTCTTTTTTTTTTTTTTTAAATTGTTTTTTCAGCTTTATAATTTTCACATTAGTGCTTTTCCCTCGAGGCCTTGAGTTAATAACTAGTATGAGTCAACAATTTCTTTTTTTTTGTTTGTGTGCACACTTTTTTATTTTATCTAGCTCTCACACTGCTCAAAAACAATTTTCTTCAATAAAGTCACATATCTTAATTAATTAACTGGACCCTGGGCTTTAGGCTACAGTTTATGACCTTTGGAGAGGACATAGCATTTTAGCACAGCTATTCTCTGACTGACAGTGGTCGCTGCATTAGGGACATGGGGACTGCATCTGCTGGTGTGGGGAGGTGGCTTGTCCCCAGGGAGATGGCTTGCCCTGGGAGCTGCTAATAGATGAGTGGGAGAGGGAGGAGGGAGAGATGGAAGAAAATGGCCAGGGTATGGAGCCAGGAGATGAAGACGTGCTTGTAAGGGTCCCTCTGGATGGGAAGACACAGCACCAAAAGTGTGTGAGTTTTTGGTGGCCTGTGGGCTGAGGCTGAGGCTTCCTGGTTTTAATTTTGGGTGGTCCTGTGTGGAGCCAGGAGTTGGACTGAGTGATCCTTGTGGGTCCCTTCCAACTCAGGGCATTCTATGACTCTCCGAGGCAATCTTGGATTTTGAGAACTGTTGGAAAAAGTCTTCTTCTCCTGCTACCTCTGGTCCTGGTGTCCCTGCTGAGGGGCACTGGCTTGGCCCTGTGGCTTGCAGCAGTTACAGACCTCTGCTTCCTTCCCCAGCATCACTGTGCAGAACTGGTACCCTCTGCTTCTCATCCTGAAGCAATGTGAATGTCTGTAAGAGACTTGCTGGTTCACAAAGCTGGAGCTGAGAGGGGTGTATAGTTTACTCCAAATCTGGCAGGGGGGCAAGTAGAAAAGAACACTCTCTGCACCACATACAGCCACTGAAACTATCTTGTGATGCCATTTGATCTCTATAATGCTCCAATCACCTTCCAGCATTTTGTAAAAGACATCTTGAATTACTTGATAACTGTGTTGTAGAACACATAGACTGCATTTTTATATTCTCCATCTTTCAAGGCAAATATAGACCATTCCTGGGAGGTCTTGAGTCACTGGCAACAACAACAGCTATGTCAAATTCAAGAGATAACTCTTTCTACAGGGTGGAAGCACAGAGTGAAGGTCCTGCAGTTTCTGGTGAGAACCTGTGGCTTTTGTAGGGACTCCAAGGGAGTTTGAAACCATTGTGATGGTGGAGTGGAATGTCTTTCAGGATTTGCAGACATCATTGATGGTTCATAAAAGGCTTTTCCTGGATTGTGGCTCCCATAATGGCTCTCACTCAGAAGAGGGCTCACTTTCCACAGATACCCAAAGCACAAGCAGTTTATCAGGAGCTGATATTAGCAATCACCGCAGCTCCAATCCTATCCTAGTCTACTCAAAACCCAGCCAGCATTTAATTATGGGGGCAAATGGCTCAGACCAAGCCATAGTGACTATCCTCCTCCAGAAGAGTAGCCCCTTCCCTTTCATATGTACCTGAAAAAAAAGGAATTGTAAGGCAGATGTCTTACCATGGAAGGATAGCTCAAATTTGGATGCACCCCTTGTGCATGCACTGCTGTGCTCTTTTCCTCAGCACCTCATTCTCAAGCAAATGATTAACTTACTGCAGAAGTTTGCCAGGCCACTGCCAATGACCATTCTTGGCACAGCATCATGCTGGCCCAACCTGCCTCAACCTATGAGAACAGGACAACTGCTGGCACTGTGGCAAGCAGCTCTACATCCCATAAAATCCACCATGAGTGCAGGCCTTTCACCAGTGTCATGATGCACCTACATTGGAAGATGAAACATCTGATTCCTGTGGTACAGGCAGATGTTGCTGACTATAACCACTCCCGTGATATCTGTGCTTAACCCTCTGCAAAGGCCTCAGCCACTTCTTATTCCCAGTGACAATGAGATGGATCGAAGCTGCAGTGCCAGAGTGGGAAGGAGGCTTATTTTTCACTAGGATTCAACGGGGAACAAGCATGGAAGGTTAAAGGGCAGTGAAAAGGATGATGGGTGGCCTATGAGCTTTAAGCGAATGAAGAGATTGTGAGCAAGTAAGAGGTCACTAAATTGGCAGCCGCAAAGAAGTGAAGCTGAAAACCTGAGAGAAAATGCATAGGTCAGCACAAGGTGATGAGAAGGGATGGTTCTGAGATTAAAAAGGGTGTGCCACCCATGGCCAGCAGAATTTGGCCTCAAGAGAAAAGGTGTCACAGGGAATAAGCTGCCCACTAGCAGGGTAGAAGAAACCAGGTGTTTTTTAGAATTAGTTTATTTTATTTTTGTCAGGTACAAAATCAGCACAATAAAATGCCACCCAATCACTGCACACAAGCAAATGTCATGATACCAAGCAACTTCATTTTTAAAGATTACGGCACCCTGATTCTCATATCCTGCATTTCAGTTACCTAATGGAGAGTGTCTTGTTTATTACCTTTTAAAAATAATGGAGGTATGTATGTCCCTTAGAATATGCCAGTTAAGATATTGATGCCTAAAATGGATAGAGGAACTAAACAGATATGAAAATGATGGCATAGAAAATTCTGGTGCCAGCACTTTCTAAATAAAACATCACTTCAGTGAGATGAAAACATTTCCTAGCTTCAGATTGTTCTTGATGCTGACCTGTACCTTTCGTTCAAAAGGTCTAACCTTACCACCAGCTTATGCTAGGTATATATTTAAATACTTGGCTGAGCTGAGATCTCTGAATCATTCTCCCCTCATTTCTGTGCAGTGCCTTTCCCTACATGCAGGCAAGAGCAGAGTAAAACAATGCTTTTGTCATAAGTCCATCCCTTTGAAAGAGAGAGGCTGGAGTTTTCCCGGACACTCACCACTGAAAAACGATTAGTGAAATAGCAAGAGTAAATTGGGTGCAATAATTTCTCTTTTCAGCATCCCTTGTCTTGTTGCTCGTGGTGCGTGTTCCTCCCACAACGTGGAGCTCTCTCACCAGGGAAATGGAAGGACATGCGACCAAATCCTAAACTAGCACTGGAGAGCAGCACTATGCTAAACTCTTAGGCAGCAGGCTATCAGTTTGAAAGGGAGGATGGTTAGTAACGCAGAGAGCATCAGTGCTAAATTTAATGTCCTTTTCTAATGCTTTAAATGATTTTCAGGAAATCTACTGTTCAAGGTAAGCAATCAGCTGCAAGTCACTGGGTGAATATGTACAGCTTTAAGTTATTTGCAGTCCATTGTCCCTGGGGTCCCCTTCCCTTCCTACGCAGCACCAAGTGAGGTTTTTATGAATTATGGCTCATAGAATCATAGAATCATTAAGTTTGGAAAAGACTTCTCAGATCATCTATTGCAAACATCAGCCCATCCCCACCATGCTCACTAAACCATGTCCCTCAGTGCCACATTCACACCGTTCTTGAACACCTCCCCAGACAGTGACTTCACCACCTCCCTGGGCAGCCTGTGCCAGTACTTCACCACTCTTTTCAAAAACAAATTTTCCTAATATCCAACCTGAAGTTCCCTTGGCACAACCTAAGGCCATTCCCTGTTGTCCTGTCACTGTTACCCAGGAGAAGAAGCCAAACCCCACCTCTCCACAGCCTCCTTTCAGGTCATTGTTGAGAGCAATAAAGTATCCCCAGAGCCTCCTCTTCTCCAGACTGAATAATCCCTGTTGCCTCAGCCAGTCCTCATAAGACTTGTGCTCCAGATCCTTCATAGCTTCTTTGCCCTTCTTTGGGCACACTCCAGGCCCTCAATGTCTTTCGTGTAGTGAGGGACCCAAACTCAACACAGCACTTGAGGTGCGGCCTCACCAATGCTGAGTACAGAGAGACAATCAAGAGTTCATCAAGGGCAAGATGTCAGAAAGCTCAGCAGCTAAAAGACACAGACAACTCTTGCAAAATATGCAATAAATAAGTTCTTAAGTGCATATCTGAGAGGAACAGTTTTTACATTTCTTTGCAGGAGATAACTTATTTAAAATCCATATGATCCAAGACAAGAGTTGACCCCAAATCCTTGGAAATCTCACTTGTTAGACATTCAGAATGGCTTACATGTGCCAGCAGCCGTGTCGGTACTACATGGTTTAATGTACCCATACAGGCTGATTACACCAGCATGTGGGTTTCCAGTCCTGCTTTATGGCAAAAGTCGGGAAATATATTTGAAAGATTTTGGCTGTCTTACAGTCTTGGAGTGTTTCAGTCCTCTGCTGTGTGGCTATGAATGTGGAGAACACTAGTATTGGTATGAAGTATTATCCCCATGACAGAATTATTTTTAACTTGCCTAAGCTTAAATGAAGGAATATTGCATGCTATATACCTATTAAAAAATCATGTTTGTGGGCAGCAGGGAGAAGAGCTGCCTGTTGGCCTCCTTACTGGCTGCTGATCTTTGGTGATGCTGAACCTCATG
The DNA here is from genome assembly GCF_002078875.1 of Numida meleagris. Lineage (NCBI taxonomy): Eukaryota > Metazoa > Chordata > Aves > Galliformes > Numididae > Numida > Numida meleagris. The sequence continues at coordinate 128,291,626 of NC_034409.1, forward strand.
GGAGGAGAGATACCACAGCTCCCATGGAAGGAGCAGCTCAATCCACTTGACACCCACCCCTTAAATATATAAAAGCGTTTATAAGATCCCCCCTCAGTCTTCTCCAGGCTGAACATTTCCAGGTGTCTCAGCCTTTCTTTATAAGGAAGATGCTCCGGGTCTCTAATCATCTTTGTGGCCCTCTGCTGGACTCTCTAGAACTTCCCTGTCTTTCTTGAGTTTTCAAAGCTGTTCAGTATGGCTCTGCCAGCAGTCCTGAGGCTTTGGCATTTACAGGACATTTACAACATACAAAGTTTGCATGGAAGACCTTTGGCATGTTTACTTCAGGAGAAAGGGAGGAAGGAGTGAAATCCAGTGCTGCTGTTAGCTGACTCATGGTCCCCTGAGCCATTCAGAAAGATGCAGCCTCCAAATGAACTATGCAAGGTGCTCATGGTGTGGTCTGTGCTTAAAACAAATGGACTATACAGTCTTTCATGTAATTGCTAGATGTATGCATTCAGTAACTTTGGAATTCTACACTTTGGCCTCCAAATTTCCCTTTCTGGTCTTAATTCAGTGGAGACGTAGTTAAAGTTAGAGGGGCATATTTTTGAAAACAGATCCCTGGTACTGAAAATTTAATCAACTGCAGTTTCACTGTGAAGCTAGTGCTTTCTTTTAGAGAAAACTTAACAAGAGATCTATAGCGTTACAGAGTTAAGTCTCAAAATATTAATGCATCAGACACTAAGATAGAAGAAAAGATGTATGATTCTTTATGGCATGAACCTATGTGCAAATACATGTATGGCCTGCTATTCCTTAAGCCTGATAGAAAGTATTAGGAAAAGAAACTTCAGATTGGAATTTCCATTGCACCAGGCTCCCTGCAAATCCTTCCCTGAAGCCTACAGCATCAGCAGCAGGAAGGAGATTGCAGGCTAAAGGCAGGCAGATGTTATTAGATGGTAATTAATCATCCTTCTGCTGCTCAAGGATTCTTTGCTGCCACTAACTGTATAAGATGAATTATTTTCTGGAGCACTTACCTGCCTGTCAAGGAGGAAGATTTGCAGGTTTGCTTTTAGTAAGCCAGTGGATGTGGCTGAAGAAATTGGATGTCCTTCTGGGTGGCTGTGTCTATCTACAGCAGGAGCTAAAACCAGCACCAACAGGTGAGCCCCCAACAGCAGTGTATCAGGAGGGAAGCCAGCTCTGGCCCTCACCTCTGCTGCAGGGAGGGAGCAGTCAGAAAGCACACGTCCCTAACAGCTCCAGCTTTCTCGGCATCCCTGGGAATAATAAAGCTTGAAGAATATCCCTGCTAGCACAGGCAGGAGTCCTTTCCCTCACACGTAGTCTTTTCTCCCCAAAATGGAATTGCCGTGGAATTATTGTGTGAGTAGAGGTACTGGAAGCAACCCTGGAGCAAGAAGTAAAAAGGGAGAAATGCTTGTATAACTCATTTTTTTTTCCTCGAATTCCAAGTACAAACAGAAGTGGAATACTTTTTGCTAGAATAACTTCCTTCTTTTATGGGTTGGAGCTGGTAGAGTCTGAGAGCACAGAGGTAAAAATGAACACATTCCACAGTTTTAGTAACACATGCTGTTAGAGGCACTGAAACATTTGTTCTCCTGCTCACAGTGGTGTATCCCATGTATAAATCAATAATTATAATTCTTGGCTTGGTCTCTGGTGTGATGAAGTAGGAATATCTGATGCTGCTGAAAATGTGTTGCATTAAAGCTGGAGCTGTAAAGTCAAAGAGCATGGACTGCGCATAGCAGGTCTCCGGGGACAGCCAGGGGAACAAATGCCATGTGCTGCCCTCTGCTGTGCCCCTTGAAAAAAGAGGACAAGGCACCTTACCCTTCTAGAAAAAAAGGTTTCGAAACATTCCTGCAAAATAGCTACAGTTAAGAGGAAAGAAAAACAAAACAAAACAGGAGGACAAGGTGGAATATAACTTAAGTTTACTTCCTTAGAGAGACAGCTAATACTGGCATTGGTCCAGAAACGTAGTTTAAAGAGGTGGAAAGAAAATATTAAGAAATAAGTCAGACTAAAGTGTAAATGCATTGGTGTCCTGAGAAAGTGTAAAGGATTCTGTAAGGATGATGGGCAGGGGAATTAGGCTGAGCTTTTGGCATTGCAAAAGAAAAATCAAACCCATTCTTCAACGTCTGTGATTAAGAGAATAAATCTAAGCCATACTGGGAAACAGGCTCAGATAAATCCATTAGCCCTGTCTCTGTCCACTGGGTGACCTTCCTGCTATGCTGTGGATGAGGGTCTACTGCAGCTGCTGCATTTCGATGTTCTCTGACATGGAATAAAAAAAGGTCTTACAAGTGACACTCAGATCTCTTCACCACACTATAAAAGCTGTTGATCCTCGTGTAAGAAATAAATTCAGAACATATGCAGGAAAGAGGGTATTTTTTGGAGACTCCCACGTATAGCTGTTGGAGACTGCTCAAACCATGTGGTATAAGCCCATCAGTGGCATAGCCAAGGTGCTTAGTGAGTGCCTGAACTCACTGTCTTACAGGTTTCCTGTGTCCAGCACTTTGAGACTGACAACTCAATCTCTAGCAGCTCTAGGCAACACCAGTATGTTGTCAGCTCCCTTCAGTACTCCTCTGGCCTCGTGGCATCATTGAAATCTCCATTCTTCCCTGTAAGGAGGATGTGGAATTAGGCCTTCTTCATCATCATCTTTCTGTGGCTGCTTTGGAATCAGCCACTCTAAATGACTTGCTGTGCAGATATTTGAGATTGCATTGCTTACACCAATAAATTTGGAAATTTATGAAAATAAAAGAAAATTGGGGTGTTAGTGTTCATCCAGCTGTAGGACACCCTACTGCCCTTTTTTTTTTTTTTGATAATTAAGATTTGTTGCATTGACATTGATTCTGGGCAAGATAATAAGGGAAAAATTGCTGAAGCATTACATTACAGAAGTGTTAAAAGGGAAGGGATCAATGTAAGGTGATTTTGAAAGCTTCCTTGTTAAGAAAAACAGATCTTTGTCTTTGCTGAGTTGACAGATTTGCTAAAGGTAATTCTATATACTTAATACATTTAGCTTTCCTAAGATGTTTGGCTTTGTTTTGACTAGAGGATACTTTTGTGGAGCATTAGATAAGTGCATACCAGATGAAATAACAAAGATCACTAACACACACTAATACAGGTGTCCCTTTGGAGTATAGACATGTTGCTAGTAGGGTTCTGCACTACTCCCACAGTGCAGATAATGAAACTTCATTAGAAGGAAGAATACTCTGCTCTCATCATTCAGAGAAACTTGCACTGTCAGCTAATTTGGGCTTTGTGAAATTTGACCAAAGAGCAAGTATGGTGAATTAGCACTTGTAGAATGGGAACGAACCTGGGTAAAAAAAGAAAGGGGAACTATATCCTCAAAAGAAGTTTGCTGTGAATAGGATTAGGTGCCTTAGTAGACAAGCACATAAATATGTGATTTTGATATACCAAAGCAAAAAGGATTTATGGAGATCGGTACTGGGAGACAAAATAACGTCTTTGTATGAAGTGCTGTATCTAGCATAGTGAAATAGGATGTGTAGTTCTCCCCATGATGTTTTTAAAAACACATTGTAAAGCTAGTGATGTATCTTGTAAATTATCTGAGAGATAAAAGAAAATGTCTGATAGCGAACAACGTTGCAGCAGGCAATCAGAGGGTGATCTGATCAAAACACAGAATCCCTTCTTTCATGAGGAGAGGGTATTAATGTGAGTGAGTAGTTTCTAATTAGAAAGAGGTGCATTCTTCCTTAGCAGTAGTGATGAACCTTTGAAGCGAGCTCCCAAGAGTAGTAATGGAAGAACTGGTCTGGGAGCAGTAGCCATAAAGGGAGGGGAACTGGGTGTGACAGCAGGACAGGGGAGGTCACCTCGCTGATAAGAGCTGCACTCCTGTCAGAGTGAGCATCACCAGGTTCATCCAACAGCCCAGACCACTGGACAAGTCCATAGTGATGAGTCAGTTCAGAGACCAAGCCCAAAGTTAAGGCAACAAGTCAGCATCTGGATCACTGGGCTACCTGCCATGCATGGGGGAACTGCTGCAAGGATAAGCAGTGACCCAGACAAGAAGCGTCATCCAAAAATCGCTTTCTTTGAGGTGCTTCTTGCAGGTTGGACAGCTGCACTACAGATTAGCCTGGAGCTCATGCAGCCTAGTTCCTAGGAGCTGCAGGAAGATACACTTTGACCCTCTGATAGATCTTTGTCTCTTGGCAGCTTCGCATCTAGACCAGGTGTGTATTTTATAGCATCCATGATTGATCTCAAAGGCATAAAATTTAATAGCCTGTGCTATACTGGAAAGTGGACTGGATGACAGTAATTCTGAAATCAAGGCCTACAGTCATGTGAATGAGCAAGTTGCACAAGTTACATTTGTTGAAGTTGTTGTAGGTGTGTTTAAAATGCAACTCTGTGGGAGATGCTCAGAAAACATTTATTGAAGAAGAACCCTTACATCTGGCCAGCTTTTCTTGCTCACCTGTGCACCATAAGGCTGTTTTCGTTCAAGGACACAAAGTCTATTGTTGTCCTTGTGCTCACGGTATTCCATCCTCCTCTACTGCTTTCAGTAGCTTTGTTTTCATGGATTACAGCACCTGAATTTCTCCATCACACTTCCTTGTATTCTGGCCATCTAACTGCTGCCCTGAGATGCTGGCAAGCGTCTTCCAGAGACTTTTCCCACTGTGTGAATGGGTGCCCAGAGCCTCGCACCGTGTTTGTTCGGCCTGTTGGTCCTGCTGCAGGCTGGTGGGCCTTGCTCTTGGCAGACTCAACTGCATCGCGCAACGTGGTCTCTGAGCCAGGGCTTGAGTTCATTCAGCATCCTTTAAATTACATAAACAGACCTTGGACAGAGAGGCAAAAATGGCCATATTTGAATTCCAGGAAACTTACGGCCATGGCCCTTTCTACTGGAAATACAGAAGGCATTTCAACTGCTTGTTTTGTCATGGAGAGGTAGAAAAATTCTTATATAAGAAGGGCATGGAATCAATCACTAAAATAGGTCCCTGTCACCAGACCTCTTACATGCTTGAAGTTAAGGAAGGCTTTTGTGACTATAGTGGGAATATCCTAGTTTCATCACCGTGGGAAGCCTCCCGGTGTCCTAGAAATTAACAGATTGTTTTGCAATTTATATTTATATAATGTATTTATTTATTCTTAACTGCTGCAGTGTAATTCCACTTCTAAATATGCAGGTAAAGAACTGGAAATATGAATCTAATTGCCTATAAGGCATCCAGCCAGTGCTGCAGCTTCTAAAATCTTTCTTCTGTCCAGTTGTGTTAGGGCTGGTCATAATCTCCTGCCCTTGATCTCTTGGTTGAGAAAAGTGGACAAGCTCCAAAATACTCAAAGCTGTTAACCCTCATTGCTGATCAGTTTCAAATGCAGCAGTTGCATAAATCTCTGGCGCCTCTCTCAGGCATCGATCCTTTACACCGACAAGCCTATTTTAGAACTGGAGAGGATTTTTTTAAGTTTATTGGATCATCTGGGATTTTTTCTTGTAGTATTTTTGCACACTGAGATAACGCCATTCACTTAAAATTTTTGGCAGTCCAGATGTGGTCTCAGGCTTGGCCATCTGGCTGCTGCAGCTCAGAAATCTTTAATTGGTTCTCCTCAAAGTGCTCTGGAGGTCATTCATCTGCTTACATAGTATACTGCAAATGCCAGAGAATATTTTTAGGAATATAAGTAATTTATGAGAGTTTCTGTTCAAAAAAATGCAACAGTAAAATTATTCCAGACTTAGCCATGACACAGCTGTACCTGTAGGATGGAAAATGAAAGATGTGATTTGTGCAGGGTAAGTCTATAAGCATCTCCTCCAAGTGGGCAGTGGTCAGACAGATGGCTACCATCCTTCAGAAATTTGGGCTGTTCTGCTTAGTTCCAGTTTTTAGTTTTCCTTTCATTCTGTTCTGATGGTCATTGAACTGGAACTGCTGTACTTTCTTTAACCTTGTTGGTGTTCTCTAGTAATACATTGGCTTCTGAACATATTTCAGAAAAATGCTTACATTAATGTTCATAACTCAAAATAGGGGAAGTCATGTGTTTGCTTCTGAACTGCATCAAATAAAAAAAAATCATACAGAAATCAACCGACAAATTATTATTGAAGTACACAACAAAGTGCTATACATTATAATGATGACAATAGTGAAGCTTGTGTGGTCAATATGGCATTCTAAAAGACTTAAATGAAGAACAGAAGATCAGGACTGCTCAAGAGGTGTTAACTCATGGGGGAATTCTGTTATGCACTTAAGATAGCCGTGCAAGGTGCTTTCATAATAAATGGTGCCCATCGGTCAAAAAATGGGCCGTTTGATGCTTCATTTACTGGTTGACTTGTTAGTCTACAGACTACCTGTAGACCATTTGTCATTTGTTTTCATATGTGAGGTGAGTATGTCAAGAAAATACATGGGAGCTGTCTCTGAACATAATATTTGCATAACATAGGCAAAAATGTCTTACAATGCAAAATCGTATTTACTCTGTATCACTGGAACAGTTCTGAAAGAACTCTTTGAAAACCTAAACAGCAGAGCTGAATTAATATGCGCAAAACAATTTTCATTAGCAGAGCTATTTGTTTTGTATTCTTTTTATTATTATTATTATTTATTTTGCTGGTGTAGCATTGTAGACATAATAAAACTAGTGAAATTTAGTCTTTACTGCAGTTATAGGATGTACATTTAATGCTTAAAGGGTGAACTCTGACTTAATTCAGCCTAGCAGCAACTCTTTCTAGATAAACTAATCTAACAAGACTCTCATTTAGATTTAATATCAGGAGCTATTTGCCAGTGAAGTAAGGCAAAGCAGCCCTTAGAGTCTGTCCAGATTTTCTGTCTTCATGATCACTGTAATCTAAAATACATCAAAATTACTAGAGAATAGTTTAGTAATACAAAAGAAGCTGTAAAAGAACTGAGACTAACAATCTTTTTTTGTTTTAGAACAGTGAAATACTAAAGCTACATCAATGCCCTCGTTTCTACTAAAATTCCTCTTGAACAGGATGTAATGTCAGCAATCAGCAAATCTTTCCTGTATGCAGAGGCAGCAGTGATGTGTTAGCTGCTGGAACGGTAGTTGGTGGTATAAATGCAAGTCAGCAAAACTTCTGCCTTTAAGTACTTTTGACCACTCAAACTATCTGTGAGGCTACTTATGCCACTTACACTAGGTAGTTGAAGGTAGCAGATCTTCTAAAGAGCTGTTAGCTGCTGTTGGCTCTATTGGTTTCTGTCAGATAAGCCAACTCGCAGCTAATATAATGTGTAAGTCTTTCACAGAACAGCAAAGGTTGCTAAAATCAGATGTAAAATACCATTTTATTCAAAATAATAATTCAGAATAAAAACTTGAACTTATTTCTGAGCATGTGAAACACTACATATATATGTAGCATCTTCTGCTTTACAATACTTAGGATAAGTAGGGGATTGACATAGTGGTGAGGATATTACCTCAGCATTGTCTCCAACACTCCAGACAATCCAGTAAAAGCTGAAAAATTAGGGAATAAGTTGGTTGATGTGCAGCAACATGTGCATGGGTTGGCCTTTTTTAGCTCTTGCCTTTTGCTTCCGATTCAGTCCACTTGCCTTTGTGCTGCCATAGTCAAGCTTTGTCTCGCCTTCTCTGTGCTGTGACTTCTGCTAGTGACTTCACCATGCCACATGTTGGAAGAATGTCCTGGGCTTCACAACACATCCCAGGGGCGTGTTGTCTTCTTGGACTGTGGTCTGAGCGACTCCTGAGTCTGGTACCCAGAAGGAAAGATAGAAGGAAATTACTATTAATTTATCAATTAATGAATAACACAAATAGACAGCAGATTCTTTGCAGCCTCCTTTTGTATCCAAAGGCAGAAGGAAGTAGGAAGACTGCAGGGAACAAGTTGCACTGCTGTGTCTGTAGGCTTAAAGAACCCAACAGGCTCCCAAGTGGAGTAACCCATTTTTTATCGATGCTGTCATGTTGTATTTTGGAATTACTTTTTTCTTAACTTGCTTTTTGGGGGCACTTGAATTCTTCATCCTAGCTTGTTATTTTGATATTAAATAATGAAAACTTACTATGAGATGAAGCAACGCATTTGTGTCGATATTTTTGCTGTAGTGGCTTAGGTTAATAAAATTTGCTTAAACTTGGGTGGAAAACTATTTTTATACTTCAGGGAAGTTTTAGTGGCCATTCTGAATTACCATTTTCTGACCAGAGAATTCTACAGTCAAAAAACACACAAAATGTGAACTATATCCAGTTTGTAATTTCCAGGGGGCCGGGTCTAGCACAATAACAGGACTAACATAGCTGGAGTGAGTAGAATTAATTTATTATCAGAATTGATTATAGAAATGAGACTGGAGTGCTGTGACCTTTCTTCTTAAAAAAAAAAACCACACAAAAAAACCCATGTTTTTTTTCTCTTAAAGATGCTCGAGAGAACCAAGACAGTCCAAAGGACTAGTAGAGAATGGCTGATATTAGCCAAAATGAGCCCTCTCTGTATTTTACAAAGTGTAAGTGAGTGGAGAATTGAGGATCACTGGTTATAATAAAAAAGTTTGTTCTAGAGTTTCTGATAGTTTTTTATTTTAGCTGTGTAATTCTGCTGACTCCTCTCCAATTACATGTAGTATGTACCACTGTAAATCAGATATATCTGATTTAATCAATATCAAACTTTTTGTCTTCATTTGTATTACCCAGACAAGAAGTAAATACAACCCCAGATTTCACATGGAAATGCAGCTGCTTGTCTTTAAAATAGGAAGGAAGCTTGTATGACTGAGTAACACATAAAAGTTAATAGTTCTTTTCACCTACAAGAAGTTATTTATTAAAAACATATTAATGAATGGCTCCATTGATGCCAGCCTCAGAACTAGTTAGCTGTAAATGTGCCAGGCCATAAACTAGATTTAACTTCTTGGATATCATTTCAAATCTAGTATACTAGTTTCAAAGCCAGCTCAGATTTTCTCTGGTCCTCTTCAGGCCGAGTGAATAAATAACAATATTGAAGAGAAAAGAGGATCTAGGAGAAGTTGAAATGAATGTACCAACAGTTATTGAGAAGGGTTGATTGGGCAAAGGCTTTATAAAACATTGATGTCTCAAATGTATTATGTCAAAAGCTAGAGACCATCTGGGATGGACGTAGGAACAGAGATCACTCTCTTTGGATGATGGTGGTGAGAACATACATACATTCAGTGTTCCAAAATGTACACAGAGTAATAACTTTACACAAATACTAGGGGCTATTGTGTGAGGGGCAGAGATCCTGTTGAAGAAGGTCCCTAAACTTCCTGATGGTAAGACTGGAGACTTACCACAACAGCATAGACATCACAGCTCTATATCATAGCAGTCAGTCAACCTTACAGAAAAGGCTTCATAGACGTTAATTAAAATCATATGTAAGTCTGCAGATGGACCAAAAATTCATCATTAGTAGGGAAGAGAAGACCTACAGCAGCTTGTTTCCCAGTGTTGGAAGTTCCTTGGCTCTAATATTCTTCAAAGCATTACGAACAAGATAAGATGAAAAATACTTTCAAGGTCTAATTTTTAAAAAATACTGATCATTGAGATGTTGAAATAACATGTCAGGGAAACAAATCTGTGTTCTGTTTGACACAAACTACCACACTGAAGAAAGCATTAGGAGATAGGTACAAGCACTACCTAGAACTTAGTGGTGTTAATGCTTTTGTCCTGAAGCAGAAGAACATCCGTGTGAATGCTCTTGCTTGAAAAACTTAATAGTGCTTGCTCAGAACATTCTACAAAACCAAGAGACTAGCACAGGAACAAGCTGAATCACTCAGTGTTTGGGTGGGCTGTTTTCATTCCTGTCTGAACAAGTTACCTCATTTTAGATCACCCACCCTGTTGGCATCCCCTCCCTCAATTTTTAGGGTGCAAAACACATTAACATGGATGAAATATCATGTGATTCTCCCTTGAGAATAAAATACTTTCTGCAATTGTAATAAACGAGGTGAAGGTTGGCAAAACAAAGGAGAAGGAGCAAAAATTTCCCTTTGTCAGCTGGCATGTTGGAGAAACACAACAGAGATTGCCTACAACTGTTCTTACACAGATGAAGGGGAGCTGTGTTCAGTTTCCTGGTTCATAAGCCAAGCAGATTGAGGCTGTTTTGTGCCAGTATTCATTGTACATATTAGGGACAGAACCAACAAATAATCTTGATTCCCTTTCCTCCTGTCTTCCCATGTATATCCCCAGGCTTATGCTTTGACCAACCTATCCTTGACCTTTCTATTTGGCTGCTAATACCTCTCCTAGCACCAGGCAGCAAGGACAAAATGTGGCATAATGCCAACATATTCAAACGTTTTTTTAAAGTAAGGTTTTTTTTTTTTCTTATGAAGCACTTTTGTATGGAAGGATACCATATGGCTGTAGGTTAACAAACTCTTTATAGAAACACTGCTTCCTTTCCTGTTTAAATGAGTAAAGATTCCCATCAGTGTTCGTGAAGTGTTTCCCTGTATAAAAGCTAAAATGTTTTTGGCCATCTTCCAAGCATTAGAAGAAACTCAATACTTGGTAGCTTCTAAATGGAAAGAATTAAAATTAGCACCGTATCTTCTTATATTGTTGAAGATTTTTCTCATGCTTTGTTTATTGGCTGAAGGATATTTTTCCTATCTCTGTCTAGTAAAATTTCATCCTCCTGCATCCACCTACACTATCTAAAGGGCATAGACTTAAAGAAGACTAGATCTTTGAGTGATCTAATGCTTTCTCATTTTGCCAAACCATTTCAATTTTGTTCCTAAGTCTTCTGCAATTAACTACTCTTTGCATTCTAATTTAGGGAAAAAAACAAAACATTTTTGTTTATCTGCTTAAACTAGAAGTTCAAAATGTACTCTCTGCTCTAAGTGGATGGATACTGATTGTGAAGCATGTTTCGGTGTCTGCAGTTGGTTACCTTCTAAACATTAACAAGGCAACTAGCCTTCTGTCAGTCAGAACACATTCACATACTGATAAACCAATTTGCACAATATTATAATAATACAAACTTATTCTGTCCTCGCTATATAGGTCAGTATAATAGTGAAGATATATTTCAATTTCTAATGCAAAACGAAGTGGATTTTTGCTAATCATGGCATTGTCTTAATGTTTTGGTGGATTTTAAAATGTTCTCTTGATGATTTTGGAAATCTAATTTTTGTAGATGAACAGCTATATGAATTTCTGCTATGTCTTTAAACTGTATAACAAATTCTTTTCATTTCCATAGGTCTGTACTGGATATCTCAGTATTTATGCAGCATTTACTTCCAAAGTCTCCTGAAGATCTGCCTAATGAGCATACTCAAGCTGGCATTTCCAAAGCTAATATGCTAGTCAGAGAGCAACATCCATCTCAAATATTTTATGAAATGATTTTTTTGAATTGATAATTTAAAGAACAGACATAGAAACAGAGAATTAATTCCTTATTCTTGTGTTCAGAGATGCAGATTAGATCAGACTGGTTTGGGCTGTAAAGCGAGAACATTTCTGGACAGAAAAACTGAGGCTGGCCTGGGGGAGGCAAAACAACCTTTATTCTCTGGAATGGAGGACGTCACCTGGAGAATAAACTGTTGGGATAGCATTTTTCTGGGAGAGCAGAAACAAGTGAATTTAGCACTGGACGAGCAAAATAAGGTACATGAGGCTGAATTTTGAGCTAAGAGAAGTTGATGAAAACTTTACTGCTTGTTTTAATGAGGACAGGGTTCACCTTCATTTTAAAAATAATTAACTATTCAAAATGTAATTAACAATGGAGTCTAATTAGCTACCTTTGGAAACTGTGGCTTTATTGTGACAGTTTTTAATTGCTCTATCCTTCATTTCTTTTTAATATCATAAATTCCTTTTCCAACATCACCTTTGCAGTTGAGCTGTGTCAGATGTACAATTCTCTGCAATTTTCAGGTAGAAGACTCCACAAAGAAAAAATGTTTCAAGAGAACAGTGTGTTGAAGTTCTGTGTGTAAGCAATATTTGTCATTAAGATCAGGGTAAATTACAAAGGAAGGGCAGAGTTAACCTAATTCTATGTTATAGTGGAACAGTACACTTTCCAAAATCAAATGGGCACATGTCACTGTCCAGTAAAGGTGGAGTGAGATCATTTTGGAAGTGTGAATGAATGAGAAGCCTATGTGTGAGAACAGAGAAAGAGGCAGCAGCACTGTGACCACTGCAAGTGAGAAAGGAGCAGAAAGTCATGTGTGGAGGCACACACTGTTTTGTTGTCCTGAGGATGCACAGGGAAAGAGGGTGGAGGTTCTGATGGTGGGGGGCTTTGGTTTTTGACCACGGAAGCTGCTTCCTTTGTTTGGTTGTTCTGCTTATGTAAATCATATTTTTTTGGTAATCAAAATGGTGAGCAGTGTCATGATGACTATATGGAAATACTAGTTTGTGGGGGAAGGAGGAAAATCCTTTTATGTTCTTACTCTGTTCTATTTTCCCTCAGTAGGAAGCACTGGTGTGGAATAATATGTACTGACTGATTTGAACTGACAGCATTCTTTACAAATAATATAATAAAGAAATAATGGTCCTCATAACGAGTTTTTAATTGTGTAAAACTGAAATTTTGGCCAACAGTTCAGTTCAGAGTCTTAAAATAATAAAAACTAATGGTAGAAGTTTCTTATTTTCTTTGGGAAAGCCTTCATCACTGAGAATAAGCCAGGAAATTCTTTGTGACCTGTTTTAAGCTCAGAATGGACTGGATTTTGTATTTCTGTGGATAATAATACACAAAGACTTCCAAGCTCAGTGGGAGAACTCAACACAAATAGCTCTTGAAAAAAAAATACAAACAAAAAAAGCATTGTCTCGCAGTGAACAGTTGGGCGCTGCTCTTACAGAGATGGTTTTGTGTCTCTTTCCCATGCATAACAATTATTGAGAGCAAATGAAAAAAAAGGAATGCCCCATATTTCACTGCTGTTAGAACAAAAGAAGGAATCCCTAGAGCTCACATATTTAAAATATTTATTAGTAAAAATTTTACAGTTATACCTAGAATGTTTGCAGGTAGGACTGGATACTGATTTTATACAAACATACACTTTGATGGTTTTGGTCCTTGATGATTAAAAAATGTAATTCTCATCATTTTTTCATTGGTTCTTCTTTTGCAGGAGCTACTGCATATCCTCCACCATAATTACAGCAAAACAGAGGTCTCTTGCACAAAGCCAGGCATTTTTAGAGCACACTGTATTGTTTGTAAGTGCTCGAAGAAGTGCACCAGAGAATGAGATCCTCTTAGAAAGCATTCTGATATATTTACTTTTTACTTTAATCTATATTAATAGTGATTTGACAATATGCCTAGAAGCAGATACATGTAAATGATGGACTGTATCTGTCCACAGAAATTAGACTTTTCCACTTTCGTCTATTTCTCTGGAGGAAGTAAGAAAATATTGCAAAGGTTTTGGCAGACTTGCAGTGGAAGCTGAGAGCCTTCTTCCACGTCACTAGCTGCCTGCCCTGCAGCTCCTGAGGATGTTGGTGTCTCTAAGGCAAGGACATCAAATCTACTTAATGATTTTCTTGGGTGTAATGTAGGTTACTTTAGCATGCTGGAACACAGAGAATGATGCCTGGAGAACTGATTTAAAAGATCATATAATCCTGCTTTAAGATGGAAATATGCATCAGAAGAGTGGAGTCTTGACTGTGGACTGGCCAACAGCCAGCAGCACTTCAACTGCTTGCCTTCAGAAGTCTGTCAGACATGTGCATTACCACCTTCACTGCCTTGGTCATTCAGAAGAGAAAAAATAAAGCATTGTTATTTAAACAACTTCAAAATAAAGTAGTTTCTGGTGGAATTAATAATAAAATACTGTGTATAAAGACAAATTACAGGCATCAGAGCCTTTGCATTTTCTGATTATTTAAAATAAAATTATTTTTATAATGTCATCCAAGCAATTATTGAAGCTGTTTTACTGGACATACTTTTCTTTCTGGAAAATTTGGTGGATGCACAGTATTTCTGTAAATGAGAGTGCCATTTGAGATTGTACCATGCCATTACAGTGCATTTCAAATGCAAATAAAAATTACTCATCAAAAGTGAAATCTAATCTGGAAATACAAAATAATCCACAAATTCTTCAGAAGTATCTCCATCTGTTGAATTTCCATAGTTACTGCACCCAAATATGTTTTGTTATTTGTTGAACTCAGTGACTAACTGCTAATTGGGCTAGAGATTCAAGTCTAACAAGTTATCTAGTTATGCACTCTTCAAACTACTTTCATCAGGAGCACCAGAGGATTATTGCTGCTTGCTATTTAAGAAAAGTAAGAAAGATATCTGAAATATATGCAAATGACATTCTTGGAGAGCCAAACAAATAAATGATAGAGAAAGTAGATCATGCAAAGTACCTTGATGAGATCTGACTTGCAAATCATTTAAACAAGCAATAGGCATAGTCAGTGGGCACTATTGTTTCAACCAAGTTTTACTAATTCCCTCTAGCTTGGCCTCTCTGCATTGCAAAGTATTTTTAAAATGTATTTTAATATGAAAATATAATTATTTTCTTATATTTCCAGTCTACTAGGAAAGAGGAGAGTAAAACATTTCCCATCACGGTGTGCTAGTCCATGGCTATGGACTAGCCAGAGTAGACATGACATGAAATGCATGACAGAACTTTCAGTTCCCTCATACCTAACATAAAGCTTTTGACATGCTCATATTTGGGAAGATTTTTCAAGGGAAACTACTATTGTTTTTTAAGGTTCATATTTTAAAGTTTCAGAGAGTAATGTGAAATTAGATTTTTCTATATTTTCTGAACTGCCTGAAATTTTGTATAAATGTTGTACAGCATTTCACTTAAGGAGACCAGGTCTTGACCTCAGGGAGGTCCATAGTGATTGACAAGCTGAGCAACTAGGTCATAGCAGCATCTTTTCTGTTACCTTGAAAACGAACACCAGATAATCAAATTCACTATGCTTTACTAGTAATAATTATTACAGTGCTTCTTAGAATCACAGACTGGCTTAGGTTGGAAGGGCGCTTAAAGCCCAGCTAGTTCCAGTCCCACAGATGTGGGCAGGGTTACCACTCACTAGATCAGACTGCCCAGGGCCCCAAGCAATCTGTCTTGAACACCTCCAGGAAAGGGGCATCATCCTGGTTTCAGCCCAAACAGCATTAATAGCACATCAAAGTCTCGGTTCAACGAGACCAAGTGCCGGGTCCTGTACTTTGTCCACAACAACCCCAGGCAATGCTACAGGCTTGGGGCAGAGTGGCTGGAAGGCTGTATGGAAGAAATGGACCTGGGGGTGTCTGTCGGTGCTCAGCTGAACATGAGCCAGCAGTGTGCCTGGGTGGCTGAAAAGGCCAATGGCATCCTGGCTTGTATCAGAAAAACTGTTGCCAGCAGGAGCAGGGAAGTGATCGTCTCCCTGTACTCAGATCTGGTGAGGGTGCAATTTGAGTGCTGTGCTCATTTTTGGGCCCCTCACTACAAGAAAGACACTGAGGCACTGGGGCATATCCAGAAAAGGGCAGTGAAGCTGTGAGGGGTCCGGAGCACAAGTCTTAAGGGGAGCAGCTGAGGGAACTGGGATTGTTCAGTCTGGAGAAGAGGAGGCTCAGGGGAGACCTTGTAGCTCTCTATAGCAACCTAAAAAGAGGTTGTGACAAGGTGGGGGTTGGCCTCTTCTCCCATGTAAATAGTGATAGGACTAGAGAGAATGTTGTGCTGGGGGAGGTTCAGGTTGGATATTAGGTAAAAATTATTCACTGAAAGAGTAGTCAGGCACTGGAATGGGCAAGGCTGCCCAGGGAGGTGGTGGAGTCACCGTCCCTGGAGGTGTTCAAGAAATGTTTAGATGTTGTACTAAGTTACATTGTTTGGTGGGGAAATATTGGTGGTAGGTGGATGTTTGGACTGGATGATCTTGGAGTTCTTTTCCAATCTTGGTGATTCTATGATTCTATGATTGTTGGAAGCACACCTGGGGAAGAGCCACCACCCTTACTACGCGGCCCAGATGGCAGGGGCAAAGCTAGTACAGGTGGCCTGAATTAGGTCAGGGGCCATTCCGTACTGTACGACACCATATGGAAAGCCATGAAGCTGTGGGCGACTGACCATGGCTGGCTGCTGCTCTGGGGCTGAGGGGCATCAGTTGGCAGGGGGTGAGATCTTGCGTTGATAGTGGGGCATTTGTTGGCAAATAATTGCGTTGCATCTATACATACATATGTGCCTGTAGATATATATATGTGTATATGTATATGGTTATCATTGCATTTCTATTTCCGTATTCCTCTTCTGTCTTAGTAAATAGTTTCTATCTCAACACATGAGTTCTATTTTGTTTCCAATTCTCTCCCTCATATCATGATGAGGTAGAAGGGGAGTAGCAAGCAAATGGCTGTGTGGTGCTAAGCTACTGCTGGGTTAAACCACAACAGGCATCCACAGCTTCTCTGGGCAGCCTGCTCCAGTGCCTCACTGCCTCGTTGTGAAGAATTTCTTCCTAATATCTGATTTAAACCTATTTAAACTTACCCGCTTTTATTTTAAAGCTGTTATCCCTTGTCCTATCACTACACTACTGGACAAAGAGACCCTCCTCATCTTTCTCGTAGGCCCCTTTAGGTACTGGAAGGCCACAATGAGATCTCCCTGGAGCCTTCTCTTCTCCAAGCTGAACAAGCCCATCTCCCTCAGCCCATCTTCACAGGAGATGTGCTCCAGCACACTGACTCTCTTCGTGGCACTCCTCTGGACCTGCTCCGACAGCTCCATGTCTTATTTCTTAAACAATAATAATAATAATAAAGTATTATGTATCTTTGTCCAAATGCTAGTATGAGTCCCATTTATGTCAGAATTTCATGGATGTGCAGCCTGTATTTTCACATGCTAGAGTTGGCCAAAGCTAACTGTCATCTCACTTGCCAAGCCCCTCTCCCATCTTCATACTCCTTGGCTGCTGGGCAAGTGCAAGCTAAGCACCACGAGAGACTTTCATTGTGATTAATCTGAATTTCACTCTACTTATACATTTTGTCATGTACAGCATAGTTACATCCAAGCCTGACTGTTTGCTTCAGCATAGATTCTCACTTTGGCAAGCAGAGAACTGCACTTGCCACAACTCCCTTTTTGCACTGCAAATTCCTTCACAGAAAGAGTGGTGAGGTACTGGCACAGGCTGCCCTGGAAGGTGGTGGAATCACTGTCCCTGGAGGTGTTCAAGAGCCGTGCGCATGTGACACTAAGGGACATGGTCAGTGGGCATGGTGGGGCTGGGCTGGGCTAGGTGATCTTAGAGGTCTTTTTCAACCTTAATTATATGTTTCTATGATTTTTTTTTTCCACAGCATCCAGCACAACCCTTCCCTCCAGCCTCACTCCCTCAGGCTGTTTCTGCCACTTGAGTTGCCACTGAACTGCTCGCTACTGATCCTTTTGCTTTGAAACTGTGGTTTTATTTATGTGGAGACTGGAGCTGGTCCCTAAAGGGAATATATAAATACATATATTTAATGTACCTCTGGACACTATGTAAAGGAGGTCTGTTATTTTGCTACTCTTGGCTTGATTTAGGCTCCATCTGCGGTGCACATTAACACCTCCGGGCCTGGCTATTGCGTTATGACTGCTACACCACTCAGCCGCCCTGGAGTTTGCCCTCATCCACCACCGACACCGGTGCTGGGACACCGGTATCAAGGACCAGAACCAGGAGGCCAAGGGCCGCCCCTCCCTCTCCGGATGATCCGTCTATCTCCATTGCACCGCTTCTCTCGATGGTTCGGACCGGATGTCCCGCCTCTCTCCTTTCCTGATTTGTCGATAGCCTCGTGACGCGTGGGGGGGCTGCGCTTCCCCAGTTTCCAGCGTCGAGGGAGGGAGGGTGTGAGGATTCAGCGCCGCTGTCGGCGGAGGGGGGGTGGGGGGGCGGGCGGGAGCGGGAAGGAGGGGCGAGGATAATCCGCGGCCGAGCGGGCGGTGACAGAGCGGGCCGAGGAGTCGCCGCCGCCTTCACCACCACCATCGCGGGCGGTCGGTGAGTGCGGGTCGTGCCCTGACGTCTCCGTCTGCTGCCCCGTGGTGGGGGTGGACTGCGGAGGGAGGCCCCCCCCCCCCTCGCCTGCTTCAGCCCCGTGGATATGGCCGCAGTGTGGGGGTGGGGCGGCCGTGCGGGGGAGGGGCTGAGCCCCGGGGAGGGAGCGGCGGGGGGCGGCCCCGCTGGCCGCTACCCGGTGGCTTGCGTAATCCGCCATCGATCCGCTGTGCCGTGGGTGAGGGGCAGCGCTGGGCCGCGGGTGCTGCCCGCGGGGTGTCACGGGGAGGGGAGCTGGCTGTGGGGGGCGGTGGTCCGGCGGTGCTCTGCTCGGAGCGCGTTTCGCTGTCCGGCGTTGAGGGGTCTCACCGCAGGGAGGGCCTTGGGCACGGGAAGTATTTAAAGATGAAGCGGAGGCCATCGTGGCTCGGACAGAAATAACCTTGCGTGGCTTATTTCACGTGCTGGATGGCTGTCTCTGTCGTTGTGTGGCAGGTGGGGCTGCTCGGCCAGCCTGGAGAGGAGGCTGGAGAAGGGAAGATGTCCTCGGAATCTTTCTGTCTGGCTGCTCAGGCCAGGTTTGACTCCAAATGGCTGAAGACAGACCTACAGGTAAGGCATCAGATCGCCGTGTCGAACCTTTTGGATGTGGACCAGGGATACTTGTCATCCAAACCGCTGACAGACATCTGCAGCAGTGCTCTTGAGCCAGATGCATATAAATCAATCTGAGCTTGAAGGAGCACAGGCTCATTTTGAGCTGCACGTAGATCTGTATTGTCGCTCCAGTCTCTACAGAAAAGCAAGCTGGGCTACATGTGTGTTATTTTTGTAGAGAGCCAAAACACTCATCTGTTTGAGCTCATAACTTCTCCATCTAGGCTGTCACCGAAAACTTCTTGTCTGTCTAGAAGCTAGTAGTTGTAATGCGCGAGAGAACTGCTGTGAAAGATCATGGGAATCTAATTTATATTTGGAAGGGTTCAGATCAGCTTTTATTGTCATTTTTTGAGTAACAGGTGTAGGCTTCCTTTTAAATGCTCTCTTATTCCAAGAGAGCTGATTTTATATTGAGTCTGTTAAAGAGGTGTGGTGAAAATGGAACTGGTCTTTGTTGAGATGTACTGGTGTTTGGTGGAAGTTTTGTTGTAGAAAATGGTCTATTTATTTAGATTGTGTGATGCAAGAATGAGGATATTATCCTGTTTTCCTAATACAGGTGTGAAAGTTACGAGGAAAATATTGTGTAGTTTGAGGGTATAGGTCAGTTTTGGATGAAATGAACGAGTCCTTGTGTTGCGTGTCTTCTTCCTTCCTCCAGATGTTGCATATAGATGCCTTACTTTGAATAACCTTCCAACTTCCTGCTCAAATCTCTGAAGTTCCTGTTGGGTTAGGCGAGCTGGTGTTAATGTTTTGATGCAGATGAAGAATTTTAAGAAATAAATTGCATCCTGAGTGACTTTACACATAATTATATCCTGGCTAGTCTGAATGGTGGAGTTCAGCTGTTGTGTTTAGACAAGGGTCTGTTACTGTGCAGCTGTGATCCAGAAGCAGCCTTCCTCCGGTATTTTACATCTAACAAGCTAAATCAGATTCTGGAATAACAAAGCCTTGAAGGTTACGTTATACAATAAGTTTTGTATGTAAATGCTATAAAATGACAGGAGTTGGACTTGATTTGGGTAGATGATTCTGCCTTTTCTCTTTTATTCTTTCCAGGCTTAGAAGTTTCTGTCCAAAGTTGGTTGTTTTGGCCTAGGAGGTAAATAAGTGTAGTACAAAACAATTCGAAGATGAGTGTGTTAAGAGATATACAAATACTACTCTGGACCCTGAACACTGAGTTGTAGCGTTGCTTTGGCTATTGCAGAATAGAAGAAAATTGTAGGTGATAAGTGACAATCATTTTTAACTGCTGCTGAGTGTGTGTTGCCTACTTCATGTATTGTACAAGGTGAAAAATTTGACTGTTCGTGTGTTTTGTCATATTTTTCCTTTCATTTATAATGCCTTTTTTCTACATGCCCCCTCTTCTTTTTTTCTGCTTACATAGACTTTTGACAGCAGAGTTTCAATTGCTATCCATGCCTTAAGGATTATTTTCAACTAAGTGTATACAAATGCAGTGACATTCTTGTCTTTTATGGGACGTTTGTGCAGTTAATGGGTTGTAACAATTCAATTAAACAAGAAATCTTAATTTATAACCAATTTCTATGAACGAGTTCTTTCATAAAAGTTCTTTGTGAGTAATAACAAGTTAAACTTGTTATTTACTTACCTTGTAATTGCCAGGGTACTCCCTTTGCTTTCTTCCAATCATGCTCCAGCCAAAATAATGAGATTAATGACATAAGAGAACAGTAATCGTTTTTGATCTGCTGGACACAAACATCTCTTCTCTGGAATGTGAAGAGGCCACCAAGGTATGATGTGATTTTCTTATGAGGTTAACAGATTTTGGTATTACACAGATCCAACAACAACAACAGGAATGGTGCATGTAGATCGTGTTTCACTCCTTTTAGTGTATTAAATGGCAGATGTCTTCTGTCAAATAAAGGGGTTTTAGGCTCTGGGGAACTTCTCTATTGCATGGTTGACTATTTTAGCTACTGATTGACTAGCATGACCTAGCTACTTGTGAAGTTTCTTTATAGGTGTAAATCTTATACTACTTTATGTTCTGAACATGCAGATTTCCTGCTGTGTGTATTTTTACCTGCTGACTACAGAAAGGCCTTGTCACTTTTCGAGAGACTGTCAACAGAAATTGAAATTATGATTGTAATACTTAGGAGAGATTTGAAGAAAGACGAACTGATTTAAGAGAACGAATCAAAATGACTACAAATTGTTTCTTAGAATTTGACTCTGAAACTATTTACTTTGCAGCTAGCCTTATATATTTTATTTTTGCTATACAACAGTCAAAGAGCGTGTTGGTGGAATTCTTTGGAGAAAGTTGTACTGGGGAATTCTTACGCTTAGAAGATGTACAGAGATTGCTTGATCTTTAAAATTAGCTTTTTTTTGCTATTGAAGTTCCTTGTTGTTGCTTACCATGAGGAATATAATTAGAATTGGAAGATGCATATTTCTTCGGGTTGGCTAGTGGTCTCCAAAGTCTGACTCCTCCATTTCTTTTTTTTTTTTTTTGCCCTTGCTACCAGACTGATGTCTATGTTAAAGGCACTGAAATCTCTCTGAAGATCATTGGATTCTTTTTTACTTTAGTTCAAGACAATCTTGTATTAATAATGTAATAAATGATACTATAACATGTCCATTACTAACAGTATAGTGGTATTAATGTAATGAGAAAAGAATGATACCTGGATTTTAGCACAGATTGTGTTTAATCACCTTTGAGTGCTACTGCTCTAGCTCGTATCCAGGCCAAATTTAAATGTCCTTATTCAGTTTTAGAGTGTTTGTGTTAACAGACAAAGACAGCGTGCTGTAGCACATTATAACTGTTGTTAAGAGAATATTGAAGGCACATGTTCTTTTGTGGTAGCAGTGAACCTTTATCCTGCAGGAGTAACTGAAATGGTATGAAAAGTTCGTCAAAACTGCATGTCAACAGTGTCATTTTTGCTGATATTAGTTTATCTGGAACTAATTTAATCAATACTGTTATAGGAAGCCAAAATGCTCTACAAAGATCTGCATGCAGCCCCTAACTGTTCCAGATCTTTTTACTAATTTTGTAAGGGATTGACCTGATATCATGTTTTATGGCTGCTAGCGTGATTTAGAACTAGACCAATGTCTAGACACGTTCATTTTGTAAGCTTTGTTTTATGAATGTTATTATTTTTGTTATCTGTTCTTACTAAATTACTAATTCCCACTGGACCAAAGTTAGGCTCTGTGTCATCTGAAAGAACACAAACTGCTGCAGTAGCTGGAAAATTCAGATGGTTTAGCTCAATAGGAGATTACATCAGTAATACAATATGTAACATGTTCTTAAATGCATATATCAATAACATAACTGTATTATCTAACAGCTAAGTAATCTTATGAAATAATAAAGTAGTAACACTGGAAGATCACCTGTTACATTCCTAATACTTTTTTAGGCTTGAATTAATGCATTTTAAAACAGCTACCTATGTATATCTATTACCAGTGGGAACTATCCCATTTATAACAAAATCTGCATGTAGCGGGAAATTGTGTTTTAATGGCTGCTCTAATAAAGACATCCATTTTTGAAAGGGAAACATTGAGGGGAAAAAAAAAAAGAGGAAGGCAAGATGAAAATTGTTTACTTAAACCTAGATATCTGCTTTGCCAAGTCAAATTGTGCTTAAAATAGTTCCAATTAAGTGAACGTACTGTGCTACCCTTTTAGAACCTTATGCAGAGAACTTTAATTAGCGATGGTTGAATAATGAGAAAGTAGAATCAGTCAGCTAATGGGATGCTTGTGTGTGTTTGATGTTTATTGGTCTGCCTATTCTGTATCCTGTGGAGGACTGTCGTGCTTAATAGCGGGGGATAGGGGAGAAAAGCTTTCATTTTCCTGTAGAAGGGAGAAATACTTCAAGCAGTAGTGAAGGTACAGGAGCCATCTACAAAAAGAATAGAATGCGTTTGCATCAGTTTTCATGTAGTTCATGGTTGGCAGGCTATTTCTGTCATTTTATTTTTGCCCAGGTCTGAGAGAGCACTTAAGACAAAGCGGCCACCTATAAGAGTTGCATTTGTCCTGAATCTTTTCACCTTCTCTCTGATGTTAAATTTGGCATCCTTAGTTTTGTGAAAGATTAACTGTTCTAGCATCTAGATTGGCTTTCCTGCTGTAAATGATGTCTTGACTGTTACAAGCAAGAAGTTAGTGAAAGTTGCTTTTTCTGTTTTGTGGATTTCCTGTTCGTTTTTTTTTCCTTAGTTTCAGTATTCTGATTAAAAAAAATGAAGAGTAAACTGCAAATCAAAACTACTACTACGTTTTTAAAGGTAGCAAAGTTTGCAGTATAGAATTTTTAGTTGTTTAAAAATTGAAGTAATGCTGTCCCTTCAAAACAAGTGATTTCCAGAGGAGAGTTGAGGACTAGACTGTATATGAAGTGAAAGGCTGGAGAAATTAAATTCAGTGTGCAAGTGTTTGAGCGTAGTCAGAGCTACTGCTCTGCAAATGGAGGAAGTTAGAGAATTTCTCTTCCAAGTTTAAGGGTAAGACTTGTTTTTTCTTGAGGTGTGACCATCAACTGTTAGGAAACTTTTCTACAAATGGCAGCCTGGTAGTCTGTTGACAGGGGACATTTCTAGTTTAAATCCCAATCTGTTGAAGCAATTAGAGGGCTGCTGACCCTTATTGTCTTTGTTAACAGAGCTTTAGAGCAATGTGTTAAACCTAATGATGTTTCGCTGCGCTTTTTATAGGTATGATAAGCAGCTGGGGTTTCAGAGCATGCTTTAACAGGAAAGGAAAGGAAGGAAGCTAGATGGAACACTGAAAAGAAAGACAACAGAACAAGGAAACATAAATTTTAAAGAATCAAAAGAGTGATAACAGTGGGAAGATTCGGGAAAGGATTTACTGTTTCTCCTGTGATTTTCTTTCCCGATTCTGTGTTGAAAATATATTTCATCTGTTTCTGAAGAGAAGTCTATTTTAATTAACGTTTTACCAATGGCTAATGCAGAAGTAGCTGAGTGGAGGAACAGATTCCGGTCCACCCCCACCCTCTCAATCGCTGACAGTTCTGAGGTGAAGATTATTAAGTAGCTTATATTTTAAATCCATTATGACGTTTATGATTATCTTCTGTTTCCAATGCAGTTACGTAAACAGCAATCCTACCTGGATAAGTCCTTCTGATGTTTTTTTTCTTTATTCTTTTCTTACATCATTTTTCTTGAGTTAAGTTTTATAGAGGCTTCTATGCTTCTTGCAGGAAAGTTCATGAAACCACATCAAGAACATGATCTGCGGACCACATGGAATAAGCTTTGTCTGATTGAAAGCGGTTGACTTTAGAACCAAGTCACAGCTTCTGATTGTTCTTAAAATAACCTATTGAAAGCAAATCTTGCTTTGAGAATTCTCAGAAGCTTATCCAGTTGCGGTTGCAATGCTTTGTGTTCTTGAAATTTAAGGAAACACTAACGCCAGTGCCTTGTTCTGTAGAGCTGGTATTGGGAAAGGGATGTGAGTGGGCAGAATTTCACTGCTAGGCTCGTTGGACGATAGCAACAGCATATGTCAGCAAACTAGATACACTTCAGACTTTTAATTAAATCTTGTACCAGACGGAATAAATTGCAGTTTAACTGTAGAGATAAGATTAGCAAAAGATTAGAGAGAGGGCTGCTTAGTTTACACTACAATAAAAGTTCACTTTGAAGTCTCTTTTAGGCCCTTTTTTGGCTTGGGAGAAGTGGTTAGGGCTGAGGTCTAGGTCTATGAGGGAGGTATGAATTTGGTGAGATCCATACTTAGGAAGTGCAAAGATAATAAGGCATGGCCTGGATATGAGAATGTGTGATAAATGATGGAAGCGGGTTGGGGTTTTTGAAGATGAGGTGTGTACAAGATGTGTACATTGCTGTGGTCTTACCTGAAAGGAAGTCAGGAGGTGTCATGGGAAAGATGAGGGAGATTTTGGGCATGGGGAATGGCACTTAATGTGGTGGCATGAGTAAGAGAATTAAGAATGTGTGCCAAGGCTGTAGGGTACTGTTTAGTAGGGTGGAGTATGGTACTGCTGTTGTCTCAGCTGTGAGAAGAAAGTGTATGGGTGACAGGGCAAACAGACTTGGGGTCCCTGTTGTGAATTTACAGAGGATACATTTCTGGAGGTGTTGCTTCTTGCAAAAATTCACTGAAAACTTACGGAGTTTGTCAAATTAATCTCTTTAAACATTCACAAATGAAGTTACTAAATTATTAGAGGGAAAGATGTTCACATAAATACCTAGTGGGACAATGTTAGGCTTGTACTACTTGCAACCCCAGTACGCCAGAAGTGATGAAGGGACAGTAAGGTGTGATGTACTCCTGGAGAATATCTGTGAAAAGTCATTGTGAAACCTCTCTTTTTCTAGTAAGTAATGTATTTAAGTAACTGTGTGGTATGCAGAGTCCCACAGTAAACCTAAGGTACTAAATTCTGTCTGTTAATAATTTATTCATATTAAAACATTGGCTTCTCTGATACTAGAATGCTGTAATTAGTACTCATGTGCCCACTGAACTAGTTGGAAAACAGGATAGGAAAACGTACTAATTGACAAGCATGGAATGCAGCAGATTTCCTGATAAGTCTTAAAATGTTGTAGAAAGAAAGCAACCAGCATTACATAGTCAAAGCAGAAATTTGGCTTTTATGCTATGACGTTGACTTATTGTTATCTTTAGCTGCTAGTTTCACAGAATCAGAGGCTGGCTGAGTTTAGCAGGAACATCTGGGTCCACCTGCTGCAGCCACTGCTCCAGCAGGGACACTCAGAGCAGGGTGCCCAGGGCCACGTCCAGGCGGCTGCTGGAGATCCCCAAGGAGGAGACCCCACAGCCTCTGGGCAGCCTGTGCCATTCCTCCATCGCCTGCACAGCACAAGAGTGCTTCCTGATGTTTAGACAGAACTTCTTCTGTTCTTGGTTAATATGAAATAACTTCTGGAGCATGTTTAGCCATGTTTCTGAAGGAACTGAGGTGGTTGTGCTCGCATTTTTGTCTTTACCTCTAACTTTTGACTAGACTGGTTCTAGGTTCAGTTTGTGACTATGGCGTCTTGTCCAAACACTGGGCACCACTGAAAAGAGCCTGGCTGAGTCGTCTGTGGACATTCCCAGCCTTTTCCTTACTGGAGACGTGCTTCAGTCCCTTCATTCTCTCTGTGGCCCTATGCTGGTCTCTCTCTAGCGTGTCCATGTCTCTTTCATACTGGGGTGACCAGAACTGCGCACCAGTACTCAGTAGAGGGGAAAAATCACCTCCCTCCTGCTGGTGATTGTTGGCCTAATGCCGTCATTAGCCTGCAATTGCAGTGCGGACGTGTTGCTGGCTCATGTTCAGCTTGGTGTCCACCAGGCCCCCAGGACCTGTTCTGCAGAGCTGCTTCCCAACTGTGTGCCCTCATCATTCCTTGAAAACCCAAACTTTGCTTGAACTGTTGGCAACTGCAGTGGTGGTTCACTGTTTAACTTGCCTGCTGGACAATGAATGGATTAAAGGTGAACTTGTTACAGTTGGAGTTGAGTTGCCTTCAGCTATGACACATTAATTAGTTGTAAATACTGTTCCTTAAATGTCCTTTCAGGTGGCTACAAGATAATTATTATTTGCTACAAGAAAAGTCCAATGTTTCTTTACCTTCAAACTTGTCTCCCTTCCCCCCCCAGTGCTTATGCCTCTGACAAAATGTTAACTACAACATGAATGAAAGCAAGGTTGTTTTTCTGGAGAGTGTTTACAGTGTAGACTTCCATGCAACGTATTTGGAGAAGGAGGGGGAGCTGTGTCTGACCTATAATCTTGGTGGTTGCTTTATCTTTCTGCAACATACCAAGAAAATGACTTGGATAAGAATTCAAGCAGCCAAGGCAGAAGAAATTTTGTTTACTTTTTCAGTTTTTAGTTGCTAAAAGACTAGCATTAGCTTTGTGCCACGTGACAGGATTAGAGGTTAAAATGGAGAGAATTCTTTTCATTCTATTTTACAGCAGTGCTTACAGAGGTAGTAAGTTTTATCATGAAAATATCGTCGTATTGTGAAGAACCTTGAATCCAAAGCTTTTAGGCCTTTAGTATGTAAGCTAAAGGGCAGCGACAATTATTTTCCATACCAAGGTGATTTGAGAATGTAAAGTAAAATGTATGAGAATACAGTTTAATAAACAAAAGTCTTTGTGTAAATCCTTCAATGATATAGGAGCCAAAAACACTGAAATAGTTGTGTTAGGTATTTTTTCAGCAAAACCAATCATTAAGAATTGGGAAAAATAAATGATTTAGGTGCCCCACTAAAGAATATGCCCGCATCATATGAGGGAGAAATTGAAAACGTCTCTCTGTCTTTTTTTATTGTTGAAATATTTATAGACCTAGAACAATGCAAGAAACACAGCGATGGAAAAGGGTTTTTCTTTTTTTTTCTTTTACATTATTGAAGTATAACTTTAGTTCAGTCTATTCCAATTTTTTAAAAATTAAGGCAAGTGTAAAGTTTCTAGTAAAACACAGTCTCTGCAGAAGGCTTATGTCTTCTCCAGCTCTGAGGAGCAGAGAATGTCACCTTCATTGAAGTATGGTGGCAGTGTAATTCTGGTACTGCACACCTGGTAAATCACAGGTAAGCTGAATAAGATCTAGGTCAGACTGTGTGATTCTTTTCTCTCTTATCCCTTTCCTGTCAGGAAATTACAAGTGGGAAATGCATACACGCTGTCACCTTGTATCTTTTGCTGAAAGAAAATGAAATCATTAGTACTCGTTGAAGGGAATTTCTGGAGTACATAGTAGGAAGTCAAAAAGCTAATATGGGAATTCAGTTTGCTGCAGTGGTGTCATACTGTACAACTTACCTTTAAATTTTCTTGTCTTAGCTTACTTAGATCAGCAAATGATTTCCCTGCTATTGGTTGTGTCTCATAAAAACCGTAACCTTTAATAAAATGTCTTTGGGAATTCGATCAAGATAAAGTGTAAGTGGACTTGTATGTATAATGACAAATATTTGCAGCAGTTATGTAAGTTATTTGTACTATTCCTCAGTTAAAACATTTTGGATTTGAATGTTAGTTACAATTATGTTACAAAGATGCTTCTAAGTAAGCTTTCAGGATTTTTCTTAGATGTGTCCACTGCACCGCTCTGGAATATTGAAGGCATTCTGTTTTCTAGTTTCACTCACTCCCCTTCTCCCTTAGGCTACATGGTTGCAAATTGTAGCCTGGTTATTACGGAGTTCACTTGATGCAGGCACCTGTTCTGCAGCATCCTGCAAAGCAGAGAGCATCATCAGAAGAATATTAGAGTATCTTGGCCAATAGGGTTCTTCAAGAGAGGTGCAAATTGGTAAATCCTTAGGAGGCTGGTAGTTTAGTGAGCACTTCATGCTGGCAGGGTTCTGCCATTTGGTCCATCGTGTTTGTCCCATTACACCCTTGGGTTACTGGGAACTGACCTGTGCTGAAGCTCAGTGTCAACGGTTTAACGGGCGTTCGGCCTGGTTCCATGTTGAATGGGGCGGGGACCCACGTCCCAGGAAAGGGAAAAGGGAAAAATCGGGTAAGGAGATGGGCCTGGGAACAAAACAGCGGCAACAATCTGAGGAGAAACAAACAAATTTATTAAATAAGATATCAGAATGCAAAATAACACACTATAATACAATATAATTACAATTTAAGCTGATAAATCCAATACAATGAGAGAGAGTGTCCAAAAATCAAGGTAGGCTGTACTCTAATACTGAGGGTGAGACGGCTGAGGAGTGAGATGCTGCTGGGACGAGAGACGGGTGGAAAGAGAGAGCAGGTCTTGTGATCTGCGAGTTTTTATCTTTCCCTCTGACCAGAATATGGTAACAGGGGAGCAAAGTCCCCTGGGGACTGTAGTAGTTCTTCTCTTCTGAGAACCAGGTACATACACTACATGATGTTATGATGTGGAATACCAATAACTGAAAATCATAAAACCATGACACTCAGCCAGCCCCTGGCTCTTCCCCTGAGCACAGCTTGCTTTAGTCTTCATCAGTCCCGTAATCTGGTTCAGCAGATGCTCACACAAATGCATTAGTCTGTACATGAGAGGAAGCATTGTAGCAGCTGGAAGGAAGAGGGGGGGTTGTGACCAGGGCTCTGCACAGCAGGGTGGTTTGAACAGGCTGAATGTGTCTATGATTGCATGGCCTGGTTTTCATGTCTTCTGGTTGAGTGCCCTGCTCCTCACTTGCTGGAGAGGAGGCTGTGCTGACTTCCTTCATGCTTCCCCATTTTCTGACTTTATGTAGCGTGGCTTTTCCTGAAGGGAGAAAGGGATCTACCTCAGATATTTACCTGAATTACTGCATGATGTCATTTTGAATGTGTGTGTAGTTTTGAGGTGACCAAAACATGCTTGTGACAAAAATTATTCAACAAAAGAGAAAGCATCTTGCTGTTTCTGAGTCTACTTAAAGATGACTGCTTTGGGCTCTTAATATGAAAATAGCATGTCTAGAGAATCAGAAGATGATGTCTCTGTCAAACACACCAAAGAATTTACTAGTAAGATGATACTTGGTGTGGTGTGTGTTTTTTTTTTTTTTTTTTTTTAAAAAGATTTCTTCTGGGTTGATTTTAGGGGAAAATGCAATTGAATGTAACTACATATAATTTATTTTTAACAGCTTGCTTTTACACGAGACGGACTCTGTGGCTTGTGGAATGAAATGGTAAAAGATGGGGAGATCGTATATCCAGGAACAGAATTTACACAGAATGGTGAACTACCTCCAAGAAAAGGTATGACTTTTTTTAAACGTTTGATTCTTTTTTCTTTTATTGTGATGATGAAGATGGAAGTCAGCGTTTGTACTGTAGCAACAGTTTGGTTTCTCTTCATCTACTCATAAAATTAGCCAGTGTTTGTATTTTGAATTAAATACACCTGAAAGTGGTTTCCTAAAAGTCTACAGGAAGGTAATTTCTAAGTCTTCAAATGAAGGCTTAAATCTGCTTCAGTCTTTGGAAACTGAACATCGTAACCAGGCGTGTTATGATGAGTGAGGCTTGGTAGTGTCCTCTTGGTTATTTTGCTCAGTGTGTTTACAGCTGAGGCCTTTGTTTAAAGGAAGTGGGCTGGGGAAAGGGTAAGGGCAGTAGTGCTATTTCTAATTTTGTTTACAGTCTTCATAAAGTGACTAAAAGGTCATCTGAAAAATGTCCACAATCTGACTGACTGTGAACGTGTGGTGTTTTTTTTTTGTCTTCTAGTTTACTTTAGGGGAGGTCAAACACTGCAAATCATACAAATGACAGAATAACATATCTATTCAGATGAACAATCACATTCTTTTATGAGAGATTTTATGAGCTCAGGACTTTACAGAAGGAATAGTTATTAATAAAACTGTTGTTGGATATCCCATGATCTTAAGCTTCCTCAAATAGCTTGCTTTGGCATACTCTTCAGTTTTGCCTTCATCAGTACTGTAGTTTGCAGAAGTTATTGCTAGTTGAAGTGTTCCTTCAGAGCACTTCACATATAGAATATATTCCTCCACCTGAAAGTGATTCTCTGTCATTGTTTGGCCTGAGCTGAAGATGTGAAAATATGATGCACAGGATGACCCAGAATCCCATGTATCTCTGATTTTGTTTTTCTGTTCTTAAACGTAAAACTGTCTCTAGATAGACTGGTTTTCTGAGACATGGTGAAGCAAGCAAAGATTTTCTTTAAATCTTTAGCTAGGTTTAAATACACAAGTAGTCTGCTTTTTTTGTTTCTTTGAAGGGGTGAAGTGAAGCTACAGTAGTTTAGGTATCTGAGTATAGCCTTCTCAGGCTCTTAGCTCTTATAATTAGTGTGTGAATTCTCTCCCAGTGAAATTAACCTGCTTAAATGCAATTGTGCTGGACAGCAAGATTTGTGAAATATAACTGTCTTGTTTACTAGACTTGAACTTTACAATTGTTACTCAAGGCTCTTTCTGGAAAGCGTTTGTCAGATTATGTGTTTGATTCCATTAGGCAGTAGTGAGTCATGAAACCAGAAAAATTGGTGGTCAGTTTCCACCTCTGAATTTGCAGCTTCATTGAGATAGAATCTGGAGTATTTCAGTCTGTTTAGTTGGTAGGTAGTTTTTTGCAGAAATGTTGTACAAATCTAAATGAAGAGGAAAGGGAAAGGTACGAGGTAGGCTTATGGAAATGCCATCATTTTTATATTAAAGCAATATATTTTAATCTCAATGTTCAGATTCTGCTGCTATATTGACTAATTTGGAGGTAAGAGATGTTGCTGTAAGTAGTCCATTTTGTTGGGTCTGGTTTAAGAAGGTTTGATTTATACTCATGTGTTGCAGTTTCTTTCTCTTCACTGTTGCTACAGCTGTGTTATTGCAGGCTGGGTTGCTCCAAAGAGGCACTTCATTCTTGCAGTGGATAATCAGCAGAAGGAATAGACTGGAAGAGTATGCTATTGATAATGAAACATTTATTTTCTCTCTAGGAAGAAAGTGCAAATATTGTGTGTTTTTTTTCCTATTAGTGGAAGCATTTGGTTAGGAATAGCCTCATTGTTTTTTCTTCATGGCACTTTCAGAAAAATATGTGATTAATGCGTTCAGCAAAATGTTTTTGCATGTTTCTGAGTAACACCTAAGGACATAGCCATGACAGCAGTGATGTCCAAATGCAGGTGCGCTTCTTGCATGACATGTGCTTAAAAGACAGTGAGGCTGGGAAATCAGAATCAGATGAGTACCTTGTACTGGAAGCTGTGTATTGAAAAGTGTAAAAAGTATTAAGTAAGTTAGGAAGACATTACTGGACGTTTTGAAGATACCAGTTAACCACACAAGTCTAATTTTTTGTTGTTGTTTCCACGAACTTCTGCATAGATGGAATTCCTGTTTCAATTAATACTTTAAATTCCCATACAGAACTATAAAGTAATCAACTTCACGCCTCTGTCCTGTTATTGGGTTTCCTCTTCTATTCCCCTTCAAACTCAGAGTTGAACCTTCATCTGTCAGCTTGATGCTGGTTAAGTTGCTGGTCCTCCGAGGTTATGGGAAAAGGAGCTGTAAGAGGCGGCTCGATATACAGCATTAGCATGAAGCTCTGTCCCAGTCTGATCTTTGGCAGAGAGAACAGTGATTTTTTTTGTATTAGAATTGAAATATTTCCTGGATCTTGGATTACCAAATACTATTTCAGAGTAGTTGTAAAATAGAGCCCTTGCTTAAAGCATCCTGTGTAACTATTGCCTCATGACTGACATGAAGGTATTCGTAGAGCTGTCTGTTGGGGAACAGTTGCAGGGTTTTTACTTCTGCGTAGGATTCCTGCCTGGGTGGGTTTGCTGGAATTCAGGAGCAGCACAAGTTCTTCCTTTAATAGGTTGCCTGAGGTGAGTATGGAGCGTCAGTTATTTTCTTTGCTGAATATGAAGTGTAAGTTCCACTTCTAATTACTTCCTTTTTGTTACCTGCTCGTGAGGGCTGAGGCTATTTTTGGCTAGTAGTGACTAATTGTGCTTTGGTTTGGGAGCTGACTTAATTGAGGGAGGGTTGTTTCTTCAGTTGCCCAGTTCTCACTGCCTCAGCATACCTACTTCAGCTTGGGGGTGTAAGATTATAACCCAAAATATAATTACGAGAAAGTTATTTCGGAGAGCTGTAACACAGTTGCTTTCGCCCCTACAGCATTCACGCTTCATTCTGAGAATAATGAATTTAAAACAGGCTGTCAGCTGCTGCCTGTTTTGGTGTGCGTTGTTTTGCGGACTGCCTCGTCATTTGTCATTTTGGCCTATGCTGGCTTTGCTCAAAATTTCCTCCTTCCTGCCCCCTTCCCCCCTTTCTAAAAAGTTCCTTTTAATAACGGGGTTCCCTTTCTAAAATCTCTTTCTTTAACTTAACTGAGCTTCCATCATTGTGAGGTCTGTGCTGCTCCTTTCAATTTAGACTGACACCAGCTTTGTCCCTACTGAGAAAGTGGTTATGTGCAAGAATAGTGACAAGTCTGTGTGGAACAATTTGTCATGGGCTTTGAATGTGATTTTTAGCTCAGCTCCTTTGCCCCGTCTCCCCCTACCTTCCTTTTCTGCTCACACAGAAAACTAAAGAAACTCTTCTGTGTGGATTTGCTTGTGCTTAAAGTCACGGTTATTTTTATACAATGCAAAGATGAAGTTCCAGCCTGGATTGGAACCTCTTCTGTTTGCAGTGAGGAGCTAAGTTCATAGCCCTTTGCTGTCAACCTTTGCCAAGGATCTGCTATAAAGCATAACAACTTCTCTTAGAGCTCTTTGCAAAACATAGTGTCTTGGCACAGCACCCTTCTTCCCTCTAACTGAGATCCCAGCTGCTGTGGAGTGTGTCTGTAGATGTGTGGGTGAGTGGAGAAACACTGAGATTATGGTGTTATTGTGGGAATATTCTAAACCACTTGAGCTCAACACGTTGCTTGGTTTATCTGTATAGTGGAATTTGTGCCTTTTAATCTTGTTTGTTTGTGCTTTGGAATAAAACCAGCTCTATTCAGTTGTGTTTTGAACATCTTTTATCATGCAAATGATTGCTGGATTATTGGCTGCTCCTTGGTATTTGAGAGAAAGGGTCGTATTCAGTATAGCTTCTACTTGAAAGTGGAATATGCAGACATCTTCTTGCTCTCAGGTGACCTTTACTATCCCTTCCTTATCTTACAAGCTCAACCTCAGCATGCATTGTGCTGTTGTCTCTTCTTTTAAAAATCATTTTCCTGTTTGCCTTGTCTTCATGTGCCACGTCCTGAGTGCTACTGTGTGTTACAGATTATGAAACATCGACTTTATTTAAAATTTGTATAAATAAGGCAGCTTTTAAAAAGTTTATTGTGAGTGGTGCTGCTGTCAAAGAAATTTTTAACAAATAGGCAATCACAGATCTGGTTGCAATCAGATGGGAAATTCTTTTTTCTATTTTTTTTTTTTTTCCAGGCCAGATGGAAAGCATAGCTGAATGTTTTGGAAGTTGCGTTAGGTTGTGTTTGTGTGCTCTGAAGTAATGAGAGCCTTTGATATCCAAGTGGGATACAGGGAGAGTCTGGGGCAGGTGCAGTAGATTTGCTGTATCTGGCTGCAGCTGTAGGGATCTTGCTTATTATCGTCTGAAATATGCTTCTGCAAATGTGTGCGTTTTGGTGGGTGAGGGAGGAGGTGAGGTAGGAAAAAAGCCAAAATTCTAATGTTTGTCTGGATTGTTGTGGCTTGGCTGTCTGGGAAGGAGTCTGTGTAGTCCAGGCTGGCAGATAGGAGTGGAGGGCCGGTGGTTTTTAAGAGCCTGGTAAAAATGACAGGGACTAATCTCTTCAGGACTTGCTTCAAAATACTGGTCTTCAGAAATTTTGAGGGTTATTTTTGGAAGTGAGGGTCATAGTCATATGCAGTTGCTTATGAGGCCCTGAATTGCAAAGCAATCGCGTTGAACTGACTGAAGGTAAAGATACTGGGAATACATATTCCCAGTATGAGTGAGGCTGCAATCAGCTTTCAGCTGTCTACATCTACTGTATTTAGCTAATTGGAGCTTTCATGCAGTCTTTGATTACAGAGATAAGTGACTAATGTCTGTTTTCTGTCTTCATGAAAGCAATCCTTAAAAAGGATTGCAAATGCTTTTCTATTGCTTAGGGAGAAAGAGGTGGTATTATTTTCATTGATTGCTGGTAATGACTAAGATGATAGATACACTACAGATGTCGAAATACTGCTGCATGAAGTAAATGCCAATATATAGGCTGCTTTGGATTTGAAATTAAGACAATTTGTTGTATTTTCTGTGCTGAAAGCAAATGCAGCAGAAATGCAGGCGGTTGAGAGCCAAGTCTGACCTAAAGTGCACTCTTTGCAGTGCTGAACTTATGTGTTGGTGTGGATTTAAATAAAGTTCCCTAGGAAGTTACAACAGTGATTTTTGGATTTTAAGGTCACTGTCTTATGAAATGTAACATAAGTCCTACCACCTGTGGCAGTTATCATGGTGCATACCACATCCCCCTGCTTTTTGCTCTTCATGATAGACAGTTGTGCAGTAAAAATTGGGCTCAGAGTTTCACCTTTTACCTTTCTAATCTAGAACTGATTTAAAGGAGTAGGTAGCTTAACTGGTCTTTTTTTTTTTTTCTTCTTTAGATGATAGCACTGAATGCCAAACTGCAGCAAAGAAAGAAGAGCAAAATGACAAAGAAAAGAAAGATGAAGAAGAGGCTCCACCACCCACTTACAGGGCCAAATCGATTGTTGAGAGTTGGGTATGGGGCAAACAACCAGGTACTACAGTTGTTTTGGTGATTCTCACTGAAGCAATTTGTGTTCTGTATTGATCACTACTTTTGTAGCATTGCAAAGTAATTGGATCAAATGTACTTGTTGACAGATACATCTGTTAAGCTAGTGGAAGAAGTTTGGTAAGTGCTTAACTGCAAATCAAGTTAAACATTTACTATAATTGCTTTCAGATTTAATTAGACTCATGACTTAGAGAGTCAGTTTGCACCTCTCATGCTCCTTACAGGAGTGATAAAGTGACTTGGAACAAATACAATTATATAGATAAATGTTAAGTTGCCTTTAGAATATTTTTTTTCAATTACAGATGCTAAAAAGAAATTGCTTAGGTTTTGAAGCCTGAATTTTCTGCAGGCAGTGAAGGTTTAATAGGTGATTTTTCATTTTGATTTCATGGTCTGGTGGAGGAGCTTGAGTGAATCATGGGAGGAATGTTGGAAAGGTCTGTTAAATTAACTGTCTATCCTGACCTTTGCTGACAGTAATCTCACCTGTGATTGCAGAGGAAAAATGGTCTGTGTGTTCACATCTTCATCTGTGGCTCTGTACAATACTGAATTTTATACTGAAGCCAGTTGAAGTTCATAGCTCCTTATTACTGCAGAGCAAACCCATTGTCTGAAACGGCCTAAGCTTGGAAACAGCAGTAGAGGAAGCTTCGCTTCAGTGGTTTGTTTTATAGTTCTGGTGTCTGATGTTGCCCATTTCAGACGCTGGCATGTGCAAACTTTGGAGACACCTGTTATGCTCCTCTTCCTTTCCCCTCACTTAGAAGCACTTGAAGGTACCTGGCAGGAGCGGTGTCTCTTTAGTGACAGAATCCAGGTCTGCATGGCCCTGTTTTCTGGGGAAGCTATTTCACTAGTTCCTGCTGAGCCACAGGTCAGCTGTCAGTCTGCTGTCCTCTGCTCTGTGCCAGCCAGCTTGCCCCCTTTTCTTAAGGACAGAGAGGCAGATGGACTTGCTGTCACTCTAGAAGTGGGACAGAATTTTGCAGTGCAGGAGGAATGAGAAGAATTGCAATTACAGTGGAAGGGGGAGGGAGTGCTGAAGAAGGGGGAACGTGTTGAAGAGATGTAAGCTAAAGGTCACATTGTTTTTGTATTGTATTTGTATTTAGTATTTGTTGATGAACAATAAAATAAAACTATTGTAAAAATAGTAATCTGGATAAAAAGTATCTTACTAAATTTTTCCCAACTGACCAAGTTGATTGAGGTGATCCTTTAAGCTCACCCTCCAATTATTTCTTAAGAAATACTAAAAAAAATAGTAAAATAGGGTATATGTTTGTATGGAGCTTACAGAAATAATTCATTAGCTTTATATACTAAATTTCTTTTCCTTGGTATCTGTTACCTTTTGTGCTTAAAGTTTGCATCACTTCGATCTGAGTTAATGTCTGTGACAGACAGATCCTAAAAAAATACTATAAACACACGTGTTTTATTAATAGAGCAATGTGACGGGGCTTTTGCTCATGATTGTAGGTAACTTTGTTTTGCATTTGTCAGAAAGAGAGCTAACAATTGCCTTTTGCATCATCCAAATTTCTGTGGCTTGGTAATTGATTTTTGGAAAAAAAAATAAAGAGCATTACTTCAATCTTAGTACTTTTTTTCTTGTTTTATAGAACACACACAACTCTTAAGCTTTTTTTCCTATCATCTTTCTGAAAAATAAAATGAACCCTTGAATATTTTTGTCTGTCAAAAGCATGAAGGAGATTTTCGGAAAGAGAATTGTTTCTTAAATGTATTCCTACTGATCAAGTTGAAATGAAAGACTTACTGTGGGTTTTTTTTTTTCATATATTTAGCATTCCTTGACAAGTAAGGTATAATTCAGAGATGTGAGCTTGGAGTTCTTTTAGAAAAAGAGTTGAAGAGGCACTTGAAGTCTGTGTTTCAGATTAACACCTGGAGCTATGTTTATTGAATGTAACGATTTACAGTCTTATATTGTCTAGTTATGGCTTTTGTAATGTATAGTGTATATCCGTGTTTTGGAAGTGGTGTAATACAATCTTATTTTGCCAATAAGTGTGGATCATGGTGTTGAACTTTTACGGGCTGATCCAGGTCACCGGGCCTTGTGACATCCCTCCTCCCTAAGGGCTTAGGGATTTTGAGAAAGCCCCAAAAAAACTGCTCAAAAAATGTGTTGAGAAGCAGTGCTTTTTGTCTTCCCTTCTGTGTTTTGTGAGCCTGGCACAAGTTCAGAGAAGGAAAATATTTTCCCCAGTTGTAATTTATGCTGAGATGACTATACTCCCAGAACAAGGGCAAAGATGTCACAGTTGTGTTTTCTTCTTTTCTTATTTTTTTTTCCCAGTGATCTTACTATGTTAAATTCTGTTCAAATGCATAAGATAGTAATAAAAGCATGGGTAAGTCATTATTTGACTTCATTTTTTTCTTCTCTAGATTCTTAGTGTTCATCCATTTCATATTCAGCTCTTACCTGATGTCAGCGTTGAACCGTTCAGGCCTCATTTTGACATGAGTGCTCCTTTAAAACAACTTCCCTTTGTCCTGTTCCCTCAAAGTTGTGTGTTCATCAGTACCCAAGTACTTCTGACTCTTCTTAAAAGACTTGTTTTACTACTATCATCATTGTTTTTTTTTTTTCTTAGATAGTCAGACCTGATTTATTTTAGCAGTGAATTAAACTGTTTTGCCAGTAAATCACTGTCATGACATGGAACTCCTGGGGGTCTCCTTGTGTACAAGTGAGAGCTTGGTTACAGATAATACCATGTCTTGTTTCCCTGATAGTACTAGCATAGCTAATTGTACTGAGAAATGCTTCAGAGGCATTACCTAAGAGAGAAGGGGATAAAAATTAACCATGTGATTACAGCGAGCTGCTGTTGAGAAGCATCTCACTAGCAACAGCAACGGGATCTTTCTGTCTTTCTTATGTAAGAAAGGGGAAAACATGCTGAAGTTTCATCCTATAAGGGATAATAGCTGGGTAAATAAATCTAAATTTATACTATGTTCAGAAGTAATTAAAAGAATTCACAGCATTGAAATATCTGTAGTTTTTAAACCTTCTTTAAAATTAGTGATACCCTTCTACTTTAATTAAAAAAATAAATTCTTGATCAAGTATTTTTAAGTTCAGATTCAGAATTGTTGACGGAAAGAATGGTTCAGTGCAAGGAACCAGGGCCTCGCTCCTCTGCTGAATAATTTTCTTCTCAAAACTCTTAATTCCCTGTTTTTTCTTGCAATTTTTTTAACACTTCAGACAGGTTTTAAGTCCCCCCCTGCATGTAATTAGAAAGTTACTGTCTGTCTCCAAGCATCCTTTTGCTTGCTGTTTATGCTCTTCAAAGGATGTCCCCAAAAACACACCCCTGAAAAGCATAAAACACGCGTGTAGGCATAGAGAAGGCTCATTTCTTGCCATTCTGTTGTGAGTGCAAGTATTTGAGCATCAATTTAAAGAAGTTTTGCTCACAATAAAACTTTGAAAGTCAAGCATTCAGCCACATAATGAGAAGCATTATGGTTGTGTTTGCAAATATTCACTGTTGTCTTTGCTGAATTATGAATAAAGTGACATCTGTCAATGGGCATCTTTTGCAGAGGAGTGCAGAAGGAAGGAAGGTAAAAGCTAACCGCACATTAGAAACTGTATTCGTTCACGGAATGGCTGAGGTTAGCAGGAGTGGCTGGGCTCACCTGCTGCAGCCTCTGCTCCAGCAGGGACACCCAGAGCAGGGTGCCCAGGGCCACAGCCAGGCGGCTGCTGGAGATCCCCAAGAAGGAGACCCTACAGCCTCTGGGCAGCCTGTGCCACTGCTCCAGCACCCGTACAGCACAGGAGTGCTTCCTGATATTTAGACAGAACTTCTTCTGTTCTTGGTTAATATGAAATAACTTCTGGAGCATGTTTAGCCATGTTTCTGAAGGAACTGAGGTGGTTGTGCTTGCATTTTTGTCTTTACCTCTAACTCTTGACTAGACTGGGTTTTGTGACAATGGCTGTTGGCCCACTAGATGCCCATTAAGCTGAGCTGGCTGCATCCTCTTTCTACTCTTTGTCCTTTGCTAGGGTATTGGGTAGTGGAGGGGGAAAGAGGAGATGAAACATGAAAAGCTCTAGGAAATTAGAGCACGTTAGTTCTGCTGCTGTCAGGAAATGTGAGCTCATTATACCAGCGTATTCTTGCCAAATTGTTCGAATTTTTAGGTCTGAAATCCCTCTACATCATATCATCTGTATTTGCCTTTTCTAAGACTTCTGGCTCAGTGGAGGTCCTTGAAACTTTTCAGTTTGATATGGGCATTCTTGCTGGTCATCAATTTACCTGTTTGAAGCCTTCAGCGTTCTCTGCAAGAGTTTCTACCATAAATGTTAAGAAACCATTTAGTATGTTAATTCCAATTAAAGTTCTAAAAAGGGGGCAGACATGCCTTTATAGGCAGCCTGTCATAGACTCCTGTAAGGTTAGTGTTTTGCCTGTGGCTGAGATGAGTTAAGAAGTTACAGTCTTCAGCTGCTTGCATTGCCCCCTTAAATTTGCTGACATAACCAAATAATGCATCACTCCTTAACCCTATTCTGTCAAAAGATCTAGGTTAAACACTGCTGGTATTTTTCCTTCTAATGCAGGGAATTTCTGGCAGGATGAATTAAGAAGTGACGACATGTAGTTATGTTAGCTGCTGTGGGAAGGGAGAGGTGTGATGAATTTTAACAGAAGATGGTAAAACCCTTATATCTCTCTATGGCAGTGAGAAACATACCTGATTATCGTTCTCACTTAAGAAGTATTTTGCTAATGTTAACTTGAGAATTTAAACTTGCATGTTATGACTTCAGCTCTTACGTTGTATGTATGGATTATGTACAAAAGGTGTCTCCACCCTTCATAAAATAACTGACAAAGCAGAGTGTGGCAAAGGACATTTAGCATCAAGGAGAGGCATAAACAGTTTTGTTTAAAAAGAGTTCCCTGTAACCTTCTTAGGTGAAATTTGAATCGTTACTATTAATAGGCTATTATCTCATTAGTCTGTTTAGTTCCTTGGTAATATGTGTTGATGTATTTAAATCTTTCTGAAGAGGAAATTATTTTAAAAATATAAATTTGCTTATGCAATAAGATTTAAAGAGGAGGAAGTGTGTAGATATAGCTCACTTAAAACAGAACCGAAGAGCTTCCCCTAAAACTTATTTCTAATAAAGTAAGACGGTCCTTGGTTCAGCTTTGAGACAACTGTGTTGTTGGATTACTGTAGCTAACATTATGCCTGAAATAGCTGTTCCAGGCTTTACTTACATATGAAAAGTGTAATTTATTTTGAATTATTGAAATACCAAATGAGTATGTATAAATTATTTACGAATGGAATTATTTAATTTTGGGAGAATGCCCTCACAATCTGAAATGGCTACAGTTTTAGGGGTCCAAGTGAGAAGAGTAAAGGAGAAGAATTTTGCAACTGAAGTCAGTGGAGTTAATCACTCAATTTTTTTTAATGGTTTAAATGTTGGTGAGGCTAAGTCATATCTTTCATGTGAATAAATTATTTTTGCATGTAGTCTTGAAGTATTTGAAGATAGTATGTTGTAGCTGGATGTTTAGAAGGCTAAATGCTTGAAAATTGGATTCCTTCCAGCAATTCTTTTTGCGCATAAAACGTGATGAAATAATTGTGATTGTTTCCTTTTACTAGCTCTTGTATTGTCTTAATTTGACTTTGTTGACTTTGTTGAGAGGAAAACAAAATAATTTGCTTCTGAACTGATAGTAAGTGATATAGTGAAATTTTGCTTTTGAAACTTTTGTAAGTCTATGGTACTTAGTTTGAGTTATCTTGAAGTATTATGTAGATCTTCTATTGAAACAGAATTGAACCTTTGAGGTATTTTAAAAGCTACAGGAATGTTGGTTTTTTTGTCAAATAAGTCAGTTGTCAGATCACTGAATACCATGTTGAGTATCTTACAAGTTATCACCAGTATGCATTGCTGAACTCCTAGGAATGAGTTTTTTATGTGCTGCTATGAATATCATAGAATCACAGAATGGCTTAGGTTGGAAGGGGCCTTAAAGCTCACCCAGTTCCAACCCCCTGCTGTGGGCAGGGCTGCCACCTACCAGGACAGGCTGCCCAGGACCTCATCCAACCTGACCTTGAATGCCTCCAGGAATTGACCATCCATAACCTCTCTGGGCAGCCTGTGCCAGGGACTCGCTGCTCTCTGAGTAAAGACTTTATTTCTAACATCTAACCTAAATCTCCCCTCTTTTAGTTTAGAGACATTCCTCCTTGTCCAATCACTATCAGACCTTGTAAAAAATTGGTCTCCCTCCTGTTTGTAAGCTTTCTTGAAGTACTAGAAGGCCACAATGAGGTCTTCATGGAGTCTTCTCTTTTCTAAGCTGAATAAGCCCAACTCCCTCAGTCTTTCATCACAGGAGAGGTGCATCAGCCCTCTGATCATCTTCGTGGACCTCCTTTGCACCCTCTACGCCAGCTCAGTGTCCTTCTTGTGCTGGGGCCCCCCGGCCTGGATACAGTACTACACGTGGGGACTCATGAGGGCAGAGTAGAGGGACAATCCCCTCCCTCTCCCTGCTGGCCACCCCTCTTGATGCAGCCCAGGATACTGTTGGCTTTCTGGGCTTTAAGAGCACGCTGCTGGCTCATGTCCAGCTTTTCATCCTCTGGGACCTCCAAGACCTTCTCTGCAGGGCTGCTTTCACTGGGTGGTTCTCCCAGTCTGTACTCATATCTGGGATTGTCCTGATCCAAGTGCAACAGCTTGCACTTGGCCTTGTTGAATTTCAGGAGATTCATGTGGGCCCACTTTTCAAGCTTGTCCAGGGCCCTTTGGGAGGATCCCTTCCTTCTGTTGTGTCAACTGCATCACACAGCTTGGTGTCATCAGCAAATTTGCTGAGGGTACACTCGATCCCACTGTCTGTGTTGTTGATAAAGATGTTGAAGAGCACTGGTCCCAAGACAAACCCCCTAAAGGACGCCACTTTTCACCATCCTTCACATAGACATAGATCTACTGACCACAATCCGCTCACTGCGGCCATTGAAGCAGTTCCTTATTCACCGAATAATCCACCCTTCAAACCCATATCTTAACAATTTAGAGATAGGAACTTGATATGGGACCGTATCAAAGGCCGTGTGTGTGTATATATACGTACATATATATACATAATATATACATATTCTGATCACAATTCCTTATGAGGAAGTTTCCCTGAAATACTACAACTGCGGAATTCTAGAATTGGTTCCAGCTTGAAAACTGATACTGCTTGACTTGCATGCATGTTATGTACTTCTGTAGGTTTCCACAGAAAAGTTTTTTTATGCATTCAGAGTTTGTATGGTAGTTTGTGTCACCTATTGCAACAGAGTGGCTGGGATCTTGCAAACAGAAGTAATGTGGTTGACTGGAACCAGTTGTAGAATTCCGCAGCTGTAGTATTTCAGGGAAACTTCCTTGTAAGGAATTGTGATCGGAATGTAGGTAGTCTCTGCGTGTTCTGTTTCTTTCCAGCTATGCCCATGATGTATGGTAAGCAAGTTACTTCAAAATGAAGGGCTTTCTCACAGGAGAACATGTCATTCTTTAACTCTTGGGAACAATTTTAGGGACTGTTCACCTTTAGATAACTCGTCTGCTAGGTGGGAGTTAGAAATACTATAGCTCTGTTTATAGACTGCTGAATCAGGGATCTACTTGATTTCTATAGCACCAAATGTAGACTTTGTCTTCCCCAGACATAAGCAGTAATGTAAGTACTATTTTTTTCATTGACTTTTTCTTTAATATTCCTGTGGATTTTTGAGAATGTAACATGGGGAATGAACCTGCAGAATGAAACAGGTTGCTAGAAAGAATAATATATAAACAAAAGTCTATCTGTAAAACAAAGCACTGGTTGTTTCCTATTTCACTGTTGCGTCCCAGTGCTATTAGCAGATTGCTAGGGTGTACTCAGGAAGGGAAGAAAGCCGATGTTTGTCTTTTCTGTTGGTTTATGTAGAGGGATCATGATACTGGTATGTCAGTACTGTCCGTGTTCTGTTACAAGATAAAGGCTAAGGCACACTTTAGGTAACAGCATTAGCCTGAGAGCATTTAGAAGCAGTTTTTATTTTGCTGTTCTGAGTAGTGCTAACACTTCACAAGTGAGACTTTTCCTTCAAAATTGTGGTTATTGACCTTGAAGTATGCTGGAGCTTCAGGCTGCAAACTAATGTATTAATCCATTAAAGCTTGCCAATAAACTTCTGTTTGGTCATAATGTTAAAAAGACCTTACAAAAGACAAACCAAACAAACGAAATGTGCTTTTAGCAGGCACTTGCTTTGTCTTTTTTTACAAAGGGATCTGAGGTAGTTGTGTGCAGTCTCTTGACTGTCAACCATACCATACGCTTCTTCAGGAGATTTTATAGGGTAAATTTAAGGACGGTGTGGCTTTTTTGTCATATTCTTGTTTGAATCAAAGTATGGATGTATGTGGTAGCTGCTATTTTTAAAGTCTAGATAACAGATGAAAAAGCGTTCCTTCTACTTACTGAAAAAAGTAAGTTGTTTCTCATAGATGGAAAAATGCAGATTGCCTCAGGGAAAGGAATCTAACACATGAAATACTGAAACGTGAGTAGCAATGTTGAAAGCAGGCTGGGGTGATGGCTGACAACAAGCTGTATGCAACTGTGCAATGTGATATGGTGGCAGGGGAGGTCACTTGAATTCTCTACTGGGTATATGGAGACGCGCTGCAGAGTGGGGACAAAATTTTAATGTACTTTCTAGAGTTACATATAAAAAAAAAAACAACTCATGCCTTGTAGGAAACAGTTTTCAACTTCAGAGAATACTATGAGTGAATTTCTGTAGCTTGGAGATTGCTATTCCAAAAGATGTATTTTCTTTTTTTTTTTTTAATTTGAGGCTGTTGCCATCTTTTCACAAACACTGTTATGTATATGTAGACATGCTTTTTTTTTTTTTGAATGGCCTAGTGATCAGACCATTAATAGAGGGAGAGAAAAAAACTCAAGAAGAAACTTAGTTGAACTTCATCTTCATCCTAGGAAATAAATCTACAGAGAATGTAAAAGAAACCAAACAAACAAAAAACAAAACTAAGCAAGTCAACCAAACAACAACAACAAAATGAAG
Organism: Numida meleagris; assembly: GCF_002078875.1. Classification (NCBI taxonomy): domain Eukaryota; kingdom Metazoa; phylum Chordata; class Aves; order Galliformes; family Numididae; genus Numida; species Numida meleagris. The sequence goes on from NC_034409.1 coordinate 128,336,015, forward strand.
TGCTATTCCCAAATTCTGATTTTCCAGTGTTTTGAGGCTGTCCTTGTTATCATCTGTCACTAGATTATTAGGACTGTAGACTGCTGAGTACTTTTTCTAGTTAGCAAGGAATTAATTATCTGCGGTTGGTGCAGAGCCCACATCTTCAATTTGCCTATGATACTTGTGTCTTTTAAATTTATCACATAATTTGTTTCAGAATCTAACCAGCTCTTAGCAGTGACCCTAGAGCTTCTGAGAGTTGTTCTAGGAACTTCTGAGAAACTTAAAATAATGTATATCATTGCAAAATGAAAGTATGTCCTCTTATGTACTTGCAGTATTGTTGCTTGTACTTAGAAGTCTAGCTCTGAGGCCTGCTGCTGATAAGAGTTTGCCATATAACTTGTTTGTTTGGAACACTTGCATAAATATTTTCTATGACATTTTAATTTCAGGCATGAAATATAAAGGTTCAGATGTATTCACACAATACCAATTTTGATGATAACCTTAGCCTTTGTCTAAACACCTGTTGAATGTGACTGGTAATTAAGTAATACATACTGTTAATTAGCATATGCACATTAAGTATAGAAGCGGTGAATTTCACCGGGTTTTGCAATTCAGACTTCTGGTCAATTAATGTTGTTTAATTTCACTTGATGCCTGTTGGTAATGTATGTAACAAAGATGAACACTTACCTTTCTCTGATTTATAGATGTGAATGAATTGAAAGAATGCCTACATGTACTAGTGAAGGAACAGCAAACTCTGACCACACAAACTGCCACAACAGCTCTCTCGGCTATGCGGCTAAAGCAGAGGCTCGTTATACTGGAACGATATTTTATTGCATTGAACAGAACAGTTCTTCAGGAGAACGTCAAAGTTAAGTGGAAAAGCAATAGTATCCCTCTGCCTACAGTGGACAAGAAAAGGTAACAAGTTGTTCTGCTGCATGGACAAGTTGATATTTCTTAAGATACCTGGTGCTGTCTACCATGCAGTTTTCGTCCTTGGCAGATGTTTACTTATGATGTCTCTGTTCACGTTGATGGGCTTTTATTATAATTCATAGAATCATAGAATGGTTTTGGTTGGAAGGGACGTTTAAGATCATCTAGTTTGAATTCCCCTGCTATTGGCAGGGACACTTCCCCCTAGACCAGGTTGCTCAAAGCCACATCCAGCCTGGCCTTGAATGCGTCTAGGGTGGGAGCATCCACAACCTCTCTGGGCAACCTGTTGCAGTGTCTCACCACTCTCACAGAAAAGAATTTTTTCCTAATATCTAGTATAAATCCACCCTCTTCCAGTTTAAAGCCATTTCCCCTCACTCTATCTCTACATGCCCTTACAAAAAAAGTCCCTCCCCAGTTTTCCTGTAGGCCCCCTTCAGGTACTGGAAAGCTGCTATAAGGTCACCCTGGAGCCTCCTCTTCTCCAGGCTGAAGATCCCCAACTCTCTCAGCCCATCTTCATAGGAGAGGTACTCCAGCCCTCTGATCATCTTTGTGGCCCTCCTCTGGACCCACTCCAACAACTCCATGTCTTTCTTGTGTTGGGAGCCCCAGAAATGGACGCAGTACTCCAGGTGGGATTTCATGAGAGCAGAGTAGAAGGACAGAATCACCTCCTTCGACCTGCTGGCCACGCTTCTCTTGATGCAACTCAGGATACTGTTGGCCTTCTGGGCTGCAGGTGCACACTGCTAACTCAATACGTTGATTATTTCATCAACTGACACCCCCAAATCCTTCTCCTCAGGGCTGCTGTCAAGCCATTCTCCTCCCAGCCTGTATTTGTTTGGGATTGCCCTGACCTCAGTGTGGGACTTTGCACTTGGCCTTGTTGAATTTCATGAGATTGGCAGCCCACCCCTCAAGCCTGTTCAGGTCCCTCTGGATAGCATCCCTTCCCTCTGGAATGTCAACTGCACCACTCAGCTTGGTGTTGTCTCTAAACTTGCTGAGGATGCACTTGATCCCACTGTCCATATCACCTACAAAGATGTTAAATAGCACCAGTCCTAGCACTGATCCCTGAGGAATTCCACTTGTCACCGGTCTCCACTTGGACGTTGAGCTGTTGACTGCAGCTGAGTGTGACCATCCAGCCAATTCCTTATCCGGTGTGTGGTCCGTCCATCAAATCTATTTTTCTTCAATTTGGTGACCAGGATGTTGTGCAGTGCAGTATCAATTCATACTGTAGGTGTTAACTCTTTCAGCTATAATCATTCTTTAATTGATGTACTCCTTTTGTTCTACTCAGCTAAAATGTACGGAGAAGCTATTTCGTAAATGATGCTGATGGAGGTTACATAGCTCCAATTGTATTATTTATTGTTGTTAACATATTTTTCCTGCTAATTTTTCCTCAGTTATGTGCATAACAAATTTAAAAATGCAAATACAATGAAATTGAACATTGTTTTCCTTAGTATGAATAAGAAATCATAGAATCATAGAATTAGCTAGGTTGGAAAAGACCTACAAGATCATCCAGTCCAACCATCCACCTACCACCAATAACCCCACTAAACCATGTCTCTCAACACTGTATCTAAACTTTTCTTGAACACCTCCAGGGACGGTGACTCAACCACCTCCCTGGGCAGCCCATTCCAGTGCCTGACCACTCTTTCAGAAAAGTAGTGTTTTCTAATGTCCAGCCTAAATCTCCCGTGGTGCAACTTGAGGCCATTCCCCCTCATCCTGTCACTAGTTGTAAGAGAGAGGAGGCCGACACCCAGCTCACCACAACCTCCCTTCAGGTAGTTATAGAGAGCAATAAGGTCTCCCCTGAGCCTCCTCTTCTCCAGACTGAACAATCCCAGCTCCCTCAGCTGCTCCTCATAAGGCCTGTGCTCCAGACCCCTCACCAGCTTTGTTGTCCTCCTCTGAACACGTTCAATGTCTTTTTTGTAGTGAGGGGCGCAAAACTGGACACAGTACTCGAGGTGGGGCCTCACCAGTGCTGAGTACAGAGGGACAATGACTTCCCTGCTCCTACTGGCAACACTATTTCTGATACAAGCCAGGATGCCACTGGTCTTCTTAGCCACCTGGGCACACTGCTGGCTCATGCTCAGCTGATCACCAACCAAGAAATGTTATAATCAGACACTTTTACCTGAAAATGTTTCCAGAGAACCCACTGAACAACACATTGTCTGGTTGCCTTCCATGTCGAGATAGTTTTTTGACCTAAAAATAGAGAAATTCTGTCAAGTGAGGCATTAAAGAAGCTTGTCAATTGTTGAATTAGACTGCTGTCTGACTGAACAATCAATTCAACCAAGAAAATTTTTGTTAGCTTATCTCTAGCTTCAAAAATTGAAGGAGACAGTAAGTAGGATTGTAGACTAGTTATTATGGGATTGTTCTGACAGTGATGTCTTTCACTGAATAGTCTGTTCTCTAAATAATTTTTTTTCAGTTCTGATTAAAAAGAACACTGGTATTTTTAAGTTACCAGACTGCTAAGAATGCCAGCTTAAAATTTCTCTCTCTTGGAAAAAGTCCTGAGCAGTTCACTTTCATTGTCATGTGAGATAAAAATAGAAGGATTGTCTTCCTAAGAGAAAACAGTAGAGAATGGAAAGCTTACTTGATCAATGTGATAATTTGATTAAAAAGTAAAGTTGATAGAAATGTTTTTAAATTTCTTGGGTATTAATAAAAATTCAAGCTATCTCTCTTCTGTACACAAGCCAATACAGAGGCTGCAAAATGAGACATGTGAGATAAGTGAGATCTAGGACACTTGAGTGGAAAGACAGACAGAAATTATCTGTAATTGAAGGTTCACATAAAAAAGAAGCCTACAGAGATAGTTTATACAGTTCAAATACACTATCAGTATAAACAGCTTGGATAAATAATGAGTATGTCAAGTATCTTACACCTGTGTGTTTTTAGTAAGCTATCATAAGTTCACTCTAAATACCTTCAGAAACTTCTTTTAAGGCAATTATGTCAGTCTGGTTTGTCTATTCTGTATGAAGCTTTCTGTTGTCAGGGATTTAATTAGTTGGACTTTGGAACAGATGAGATTAAATTTTGGTTGTTGACATTTTGACGTTGATCACCTTAATTCTCAAGGGGCAATTACAATTACTTATAAAAATTGTGGAATTATATATTCATGTATATAGATAAATTATAAAACTTTCAAGTATATATATTAGTAACAATTAAACAATGTACGTAGTTGTTAAATAAACTGTATAGACACAATGCATGTGTATACGTATCTTTTCCTTTAGCCCAAGACCTGTAGGCAAAGGTGTTGAAGGACTTGCACGAGTTGGATCCCGAGCAGCACTTTCATTTGCATTTGCGTTCCTCCGTAGAGCGTGGAGGTCAGGTAAGTCTACCCTGTAGCATTTTGTATGCATTTTTGATGAGAAGACAGGTGATTCATTGAATTATGTGTCTGTATTAAAGGTATAGCTCTGTGCAAATACTTACATATGTTAAGATTTCCATAATTGTATTTTGTGTTTATATGGTATTATAAAACCAGCAGTACTGTTGATCAGAGATGCCTGAGACAATCATTGCCATCCAAGCCAATATGGATGCAGTATTGTGCTGGGATACTTTTAGGCTTAGCAATACAAATTAGGTTTTCATGAAAAGAATTCATTATTAATGCCAGCTTTCAGAAAGTTTAGATTTATTCTTCAGACAAGATAGATCACTATATAACTGCAGGATAGTAGTAGTTTAGAAAAGAATTTTGGAGAAGTAGTGTGAAACCCCTATTTAGTTTGTGTGCTTGTCAACAGCTGTCAAATTGCAAAGGTTGTCACTCAGAAGCTTGACACATAAGAATTGTCATCTGTGCCACATTAACTTACCCATTTGTCCCAGTCTGTGCTGTTTGTTCAGATTGCAACTGTTTGGCTCTTTGTCTAGGATAGTTCTTTTTCTGAATACCTCAGCAGATGCACTGTGGGATAAGCTGTTTTAAGACTTGTCACCTTCCTGAATGCGTTTTTTTTGTGAAGCAGGTTGTTTTTCAGAAGTCTTGCAGTCAAAACGTTTGTGTCAAAATTGAGAGCTTGTATATACATACTATTAAGTAACTTGTAACTTGAGACCTAGAAACCCCCCCACAAAATTCTATATTAAAAATTTCAATGCCTTCTGTGAAGTTGTAGCTAGTATTCCTGTGATCCTTAGGTGAAGATGCAGACCTGTGCAGTGAATTGTTACAGGAATCACTTGATGCACTACGAGCTCTCCCAGAGGCATCCCTTTTTGATGAAGGGACAGTATCTTCTGTATGGTTGGAAGTTGTGGAAAGAGCTACTAAATTCCTAAGGTCTGTTGTGACTGGGTAAGTTTGTTTGAGTACTGCTGAAGTATCTGTTTAATGGCAAACTCACATCTCCTACCAAATGATGGTCTAAGCAGAGTATTTTTTGGAAAAGTAAAAAGATAAGTTTTCTAATTTTACACCAAGCATGTAAATGGTACATAAACTGTCAAAATGATGCTCCTTAAATATGATATAATTCTTTTAACTGTTTAAGAAAAATCTAAACTTGAGTAGTTTGAATCATCCTGTATAGACCCACCTTACAAGTATTATATCATTAATGTAAGCTGTATCCATAAAAATAAAGGTTTTGGTAATACAGTATTTGTGTACACTTAATTGTGCCTTTTAAGTGTAGTAATATAATGCAGACTTGTGTGCATAGAGGGGGAAGTAAAGATACTCACTTTAGACTTGGAGCACTCCCCAACTTTTCCCTATTATATAATGACTCTTAAATATACTTTTTTACAATTGTTACAAAAAAAAAGCCTTTTGAATACTGCAGCTACATCTTTATAGTAAATATCATAAAGAATATTTGTGTTTCACCCGTGAAAAATGTGCTTTTTTATGTTCTTAATATATTTAAGAGAGCTGAAAAATAGGTGGTGAAGCCTGGGGCAATTTTAAGATTGAGTACCACTCCAAAAATTATCTGAAGAAGAAAAGCGGACACTTTCCGTATATATTTTCATTGCCTATTTTAAATTATTCTGTAAGTTTAGTGGCTTTTGATGTGTGGTAGATGTTTTGTTTAACAAATATCTATTGTTTCTAGTTATTTGATAGCTAATGTATATTGTTTGATTTTTAAACAGAGATGTACATGGAGCTCCCAGTACCAAAGGACCAGGGAACATTCCGTTGCAAGACCAGCACTTGGCGCTTGCTATATTGCTAGAACTGGCAGTGCAGAGGGGCACGCTGAGGTGAGAAGCATGAGCACCCTGATTTTTTTAGCCATTGTTATTTGTGGAATGCTTTGAGCAGTGCCTGTCGTCAGTTTTCTTTGGCTTTATGTAATTGTGGCTCAAAGAACATGAACATTTTCTGTAATGCAATAAAGATAGCTCTTATGTTAGCTAGATTGCAAAATCCATTTTTGATATTTTGATCTCTCTTTCAAAAGGAAAGATGTGGCTTCTGGTATTACTCAACTAAAAATGTAGAAAGTGACTTGTTAACCTAAAATGGTTTCCTTAGAAATGCTCACTAATGAAAGATGTAAACTTACTTTCTCTTTCAGCCAAATGTTGTCTGCAGTTATGTTGTTGCTTCAGCTTTGGGATAATGGAACAAGGGAAACTGATAATGAGCGATCTGCACAGGGAACAAGTGCACCCCTTCTACCTTTGTTACAAAGATTTCAGAGTATAGTGTGTAATAAAGACATGCCCAATTCTGAGGAAGAGATTCAGGTACTTACCCTTGGTTCATTTGTAACGGACAGATTTTATTGGCTGACTAAATTAACTACAAACAAAACTATCCGAACAAAATTTGGATTTACTTTAGCAGTAGTATTTTTTTGTGTGGTGTGTGTGTGTGTGAATATGTGTGTGCATACATATATGTATACATACACCAGTGTTTAGTTTTCTTTGTACTTCTGGATTTCTTGAGATAGGTGGAGAAGATCCATAGTACAATTATAGGTAAACAGTGTGTTCCAGTGCTAATGTTTTTGTAATAAATTACTTACAGACATGGCCAGTTATCTTTTCTGCATGCTTGGATTGTTTTTTGTTTAGTTTTGTTTGAACTTAATTGAACTACAACTCTCAGCAGATATTACTGAGATTGTAAGTGTAATAAAACTATTTACTGCATTTTATCAACTTCCTATTTTATTCAGTTATTGCTGTATTTTCTGAACATGTGTGTTTGAGATTTCCCTTCAAGAAAGAGTACATGCAGAGTTGAATCAGTTTCTCTTGTGCAAATACTCAGCATATCTCAAGTGTATTCTTTATCTGTATGTGTTGTGGCATGGAAATACTCAAATATTCCTCCGTTTGCTCTTTTTTCTTTTTTAGCTGCTGACTTATCCTCTGAGTCCAAATGAAAGTTTTCTTAGGTATCTGACTTTACCACAGGACAATGAACTAGCAATTGATCTGAGACAAACAGCTGTTGTGATCATGGCCCACTTGGATCGTCTTGCCACTCCATGTATGCCTCCACAGTGTAGCTCTCCTACATCTCATAAGGTAACTGTTTGCAGCATCAAATTTAATATATTTCCTAAAATTGTAACTAGTTTTCAGTTTTGAAGTTAATAACTCTCAAGATTGCCCAGTTTTCCTTTTCACTTTTCACGGGATAACTTTGAGTTGCCTAAATCTGTCTTGATATCTTTAATGGCATTCAGGACTCTTTGAGTCAGCCTAAGAATGTAATTCTGTGGTTTGGGAACCATTCTTTCTTATCACAACATAAGGCTAATTCAACTGTATCTTCAGCTGTTCCCATTGTTAATCAGAGGAAATTCTCAAGGCCAGATTCGCTGTATGTTGGGTGTTTGACAAAACTAACAGAAAAAAAACCCAATGAATCCCATTACCCAAAACCCCATGTTAAGCTTCCCATCTTGAAAATCACTGTACACTTGCTTCAGACATACATAGCATATTCTGTTACAGATTAAACTGAGTAAGATACATACAAGTCTTTGTTTTTGATACCCTGCTAATAATTAAGCTTTGTTGACTACTGGCAGTAAATGATAATAATAGTAATCTGCTACATGCTTTTTAATTAATTAGCATGTTTCAAAATGAATGCTCACAGAATTTCTTATTTTCTAGGGTTCTCTGCAGGAGGTCATTGCTTGGGGTTTAATAGGTTGGAAATATTATGCTAATGTGAGTGGTCCAATTCAGTGTGAAGGACTTGCCAATCTTGGCATTGTGCAGATTGCCTGTGCAGAGAAACGTTTTCTAATATTGTCTAGGAATGGGCGAGTTTATACGCAAGCATACAACAGCGATACACTGGTGAGTTTGATCTGCCTGTTTTTAAAAATGTGTTCTCTTATGCTTTATCACATACCATAGGTCTGCTCTTAAAATATCTTGAAAGTGTAGGTGAAAGCATGCTGATTTTTGTGAGCTTTTGTTGCTGTTTTTGGATTTTCAAAAGTAGTAGCTTTGATCTCTTGCCTTGGTTTAATTAAATGTATCTAATTTCCCTAGTTTCTAACAAGCTAGAGGATTAGAGTACAGTGATAATTGCTTTCACTGATATGCTGGCCTTGGTAACAACTATAAAAATTGGCAGATATTAAATGTATTTCATTTCAGTGATGTAACACCGTGTCCAAACTGTGTAGTTTCTCAAACAGAAACATTCGTCACTACGATTGCCTCTAAGATAAACACAATTTCATATGTATACTTAAGACTTCGTAAGTATGGGAGCAAAATAACTTCAGAGCATGATTTTTATAAGATTTGAATAGTAATTTGACCCTTTTTTGTCCTTAAGCTTACGTTATTTTGTTAAATTTGACAGGTTTGATAAAGCCTTGGGAAAAATGTTCCTTGGAAAACATAAGAAATTTTTATAAGTTAATTACTTTTGTTTGGCTCACAGGGACCACAGCTGGTGCAGAGTTTAGCTTCCAGAAATATTGTGAAGATTGCAGCGCATTCTGATGGGCATCACTATCTTGCTTTGTCAGCAAATGGTGAAGTTTTCTCTTGGGGTTGTGGAGATGGTGGAAGACTAGGCCATGGGGATACAGTGTATGTAATAAAAGAAACAATCGTAACGTTTTTTTGCCAGTGTTGTGAATTCTCAGTATAAACTGTTTGGCTGTGTATACAATTGCCCATAAGAAGTATTACTGAAATATAGCACCCTACAATAAGTCCTTGAGTGAAAGGTGTAATGCTTTCTGATAATGATTTATTAAAGGATACGTGTACTCCCTTTCAGTCATTATCTGACAAATCAGGCAAGTAAGAGACATCGTTAATAACCATGTTTCAGATGCTCTTCCAGTTGTATAGTTGTGACCATTTCAGCAAGCAAATTAGCCGTTAATTTTGGCATAGTAACTGACCATTCCTGTATACATAAAGTATTACATGTTTTGTCATTATGGCAAGCAATTCTTGATAAACAAATTGTCAGAAAGGCATTTGCTTTGGAATTCAATGTATTTCTGTAAAATATTAATGTATGATCTCTGTACTTCAGACAGTCCCATTAGATAAGCAGATCGAGATTCATAGGCTCAAAGACTTTGTTACTTTACAAAACAAGATAAAGTATAACAGTTATTCCAATTTTGTTTTTATAATTTTGTTTGATAATCTGCTAAATATTTCACACTTACATTAAACATTTCACTTGCAGATGTGTTATTAAACTAATTCTGCATATTTTTTCTTCAGAACTAGGAATATCAGTATTTGTGCTACTTTCTGAAGTATTTGTAGGTAGATGGTGTAGTAGAATATACTATTATGAGGCCTTTTGTTCATGGTTTTATGAATCTACAGTGGATTTTCTCTAGAAAATTGATTCAGATTCATTCATTGATTCAGATGTCGGAGTACGGTCATCTTTACAAATGCAGTTGTGTTGCATACATCATTCCTCTTCTGTCCCTCCATGTTGAACAATAACATTCCTGTCCTCCTTTTGTGTAGGAGCTGTCTTTGAAAAGGAGTATTCTGTAAGAGTGCACATCAGTATATTTTAGCAGTTCCCCCAGTGTTGAATGTCTTGTAAAGCAAAGGATTTACGACACTAGGATTAGAACTGTCATAAAATTATTTGTTCAGAAATAGCATTTAGAGGTAATATTTTTATAGTAGGCTAAATTACTTTGAAAAACACATCATTAATGTAGTTGGAAATAAAAGTCTTAGTTGTCAGACAGTGGTTTGTATGCTGTTGAACAATCTGAACTTTATTTTTGGCTTGTAACTCTATTTTGATACCTCAGACTTGTGCTAATAAGATTTGTAGGTAGAATTACGTCAGTTATTTTCTAACAACTGTGTCCCACCTTTATCTACTTACCAGATTACTGTTTGTGAAATATGTCTCCTTCTCTTTCAATAGCCCTCTGGAGGAACCAAAATTGATATCTGCTTTATCTGGAAAGCAAGCCGGGAAACATGTTGTTCATATAGCCTGTGGAAGCACTTACAGTGCAGCCATTACTGCTGAAGGAGAGCTGTATACATGGGGACGAGGAAACTATGGCAGGCTTGGTCATGGTATGTTAAAATCAGTTGTTTGTCGTATAATTGTTTGTTAGTACTTCTCTCAAACAATCTTTTATCCAACCTACCTATGGCTGATTTGAGAAGACTATGTGGTGTCTTACATTATGAGAAGGATTGTCTCAAAACTGCTTAATCTCTGAATTCTGGATGGAGAAAAAAAGTCTGTGTTCTTTTCCATTCCCTTCCTTGTGAAGCAAAAACTATCTTGTTGGTGAGCTCTGTATTGGATACTTAAGAAACCATATGGGAGCTCAGTCATGATACTCAAACCTGAAAACAAAATATAACTTCCTCCCCATCTCCTCATCCCTCTGAACAACAAAGCATTCAAAACCAACCAAACAGAAGCAAACAGAAGAACCCACCAAGCCTTCTTTGTTTTACTGATCACAGAACTACTTTGTTTTGAAGGTTCCAGTGAAGACCAGACCATCCCAATGCTGGTCACAGGGCTGAAAGGACTCAAAGTTATTGATGTATCATGTGGAAGTGGAGACGCTCAGACTCTTGCAGTTACTGAAAATGGTTAGTAGCAAAATAAAACACTTAAGCTTAATTTTTTATTTCATTCTAAATATACTTTATTTCATTCTAAGCAGATAGTGTGCTTATTTATAGTGGCTTAAATTCTTTGAAAATTTAAAACTGAAATTCCTTTTGGGGAAATACATCTATGTACATTTATCTATTTTACATATAATGTGTGCAAATTTATATGCACATGTATATATTCAATGTATTCATTTAGAATATGCAAATTTGTATTTAAATTTTTATATACATTTCAAATAGCTGTGTAAATATATAGCATATAAACAAAGCATTTAGTATATATACATCTACATTTTATGCATTGTCTAATTAAATAACTCACGTTGCCACAACAGCAAGTTTTTTTTGATTGAGTTGTCTACATTCACCTATGGGAAGTGCCAAAGGGAGGCTCTACTGGAATCCAACTTACCCGTATCCCAGAACTAGATGCCTAGTTTGAGACAGATTCAGAATCTGAATTTCATTACATGAGGTTAGGCACCCAAGTCATTCTTTAGACAGGAGATAACTCTTGGAAGCCAGTTGTTTTATTAAAATATAACTTGCTATGGTGATGTGCACAATTTAAAAGCTGAGATTTGCTCATCCAGGAAGTGAAAAGCCAAATTTGATTTTTTTTTTTTAATTGATTCCCTTCTTGCATACTTCCGTTGCTTATTAGAGTACCTTACAGACTAACTTATGCAAGGAAGGAAGGTAAATGCTCCAGAGTATAAATAGGTTTACTGTTCTTGAAATGTGATTTTATGCAAATGCAGAATGACTTCACAATTTCTAAATTTCTTACTCGAGGCTTGAATTTAGTAGTGCATTTCAGAAGATGGTGATAACAGACAATGGCACTTTTCATTTCATTTTGTGAAATGGTTGAATGGCAAGAACTGCAAATTAAGAAATCAGCTTTCACAGACAATTTGACCGTTCTCTGTGGAAAAAAAATGTTGCAAGTTCTTTTTAACTAAAGATCTCTGTAGTGACTTGATTTGCAACAAATTCCGTGCTACATATGCTTTTCAGAAGGACTTTTTGCATATTGATGAACTTTAAGTGAGTTACACTTTTATGCCTAGTTTTGTCAAAATGAGAACTTCTCAGATCAGGAATCACTGTTCAAATCTTTCTCATCCTTCTTATTTTCATGAACTGTTGGAAACGAATTCATAACTGATGCTCCTAAAGTATAATCTGAAAATTGTGCTAATTATAGAATCTCAGGTTTTTAAGAACTTGCTTGTCAGAGCAGATAATTCTGTTAAATGAAAAAGCAGTGCAGTATTTCTTATTTTCTTTCTCTTGTTCTAAAGGCCAGGTGTGGTCTTGGGGTGATGGAGATTATGGAAAGCTAGGAAGAGGAGGCAGTGATGGCTGCAAGACTCCGAAGTTGATAGAAAAACTCCAAGACCTGGACATTGTGAAAGTACGCTGTGGAAGTCAGTTTTCTATTGCTTTAACCAAAGATGGCCAGGTTTACACCTGGGGAAAAGGTGACAATCAGAGACTTGGGCATGGAACAGAAGAACATGTTCGATATCCCAAACTACTGGATGGCTTGAAAGGTAATTATTAGAGGTGGAAAGTGTTTTGTTGTTGGTGGAACCTTTACTGGACACTAATGATCTCAACTGTAAGAATGACAGTACTGTATACTCTGCTGTCATACTTTGTGCTGGGCTAGTGGCATTGAAAAATGCAATAATGCGTATTTCCCATCACTTCTGCCTTTTATACCTTTAAAATTTCAGCAGACTCAGAGCCTCTATGTTAGGACTACTTTAAACACTGCTTGTCTTTATGTTGTACTTGTTTTTATGTTTTTCTTTTGTTAGTTTCACAGAAAAATTCCTACATAAGACATGTATTTTTTGCATTGTCACGCAAGTATTTTTCACTGGTTTGTAACAGGGAAAGTTATTTCTTGAGTTTGATAGAAACCTGAAGTTCTGTATGGGAGGATGTGAAGTAAATCTCTTTTAATTGCACTCTGTTTCCTAAAACTTGTTTGTATGTAGTGTGTGGTCTAATAGAAACTAATGAGTACAGTGCTTTGCAGTCTCAGTTTATAGATGGGGAGATCTTTTAATAAGCCTTTCCTGAAGAAGTATCCAGGTAGAAGGGGTACAAAATAGAAGCAGTTTATTTTGAACTTGTGGACTTTCACACTTCAGTTGTTCTTTGAGAAAATTCAAGTATTTCCTTGATTTTTGTTTTGCTGTACTTTTCCAATACGCTACTACTGGCATCCATACTACGTTGATATTGAAATATAGCTATAATCAGCACAATTCTCCTTACCTCTGATATTTTTCTGTTCATTATTGTAATCTAAGTTGTATTTTCAATATGTGACTTATTTCTCAGGAAAAAAAGTGATAGATGTGGCAGCTGGATCTACACATTGTTTAGCACTGACTGAAGATAGTGAAGTGCATAGCTGGGGGAGCAATGATCAGTGTCAACACTTTGACACTTTGCGGATCACTAAACCAGAGCCTGCAGCTCTCCCAGGATTAGACACAAAGCATATTGTTGGAATTGCTTGTGGGCCTGCTCAGGTAAGTTTTATTTTTGAATTGTTAATTGTAATTTGTCTTTGACTCTCTCTGGGGCTAGTTTTGTACACTAATTCCAATTTCTCTTTCAGTGCTTGCATGACTTCTCTTATTCTTATTTTTTATTCTGAATAGATGCAAGCTTGGTGAAAAACAAATCTCATGCAATTGCTTTGCCAAAAAGAGACTAGCTTTCCCTCTGGATATTCTGAGAAATAGTGATATTCTTCCACTCCATCCCAATACAGCAGTTGAAAAGCTGTGTCGCTGAATGTTTACTCCAGCAAAGATAGTGAGATATTTGGATTTCCATAAGAGCACTTTGGAAAACGTGATAATAATGAGAGTAGTAGGGTTTTGCGTGTGTGTGTATATAGAGATGCAAGAAGAGGGTTCTCTTCATCAGACATATTAACATTAATTTCTTTGTCTTCTGTTACTGTTCAAAAGCAGGAGTGTGAAACTATCATCCATGTTTAATCAATGTCATCTTATATTTGAGAAATAACAGTTGAATTTTGCATTTCTTTTCAATTTATAGAGTTTTGCTTGGTCATCGTGTTCAGAATGGTCAATAGGCTTGCGGGTTCCTTTTGTGGTGGATGTTTGCCCCATGACATTTGAGCAGTTAGATCTCCTACTGAGGCAAGTGACAGAGGGAATGGATGGCTCTTCTGACTGGCCTCCTCCTCAGGAAAAGGAGTGTATGGCAGTGGCAACATTAAACCTTCTAAGGCTTCAGGTACCTTCAGTTTCTTACACGTTGAGTATTCAGTGAGATAAATATTACAGTAAATTTCGTGGATAAATAGAGAGGATCTAATGTGCTTTAAAATATTTTTATTGATCGGAAAATGAAATAAGTACAATATCAATTTCTAATCCCTGAAATTTTGCAGCTAATGGTAGTTTTAACTGTGACTTTCCTTACTTCACAGATCAGAAATATCTCTATCACCTGCCTTTCCGCAGAATGCTTTTCTTCTCTTCACAGTCTTCGGATCTCATTAAATATGAACTATAAAAACTAAAATGTAAATGGCTTAGGCTTCGTATGCTCTTTGGGATTTTGAGCATTTCTGATAATTTTTTAATAGCATTTCCAGTATTGCGTGTCCTCTTTAGAAGATGCCTGACATTCGCTGAAGATGTGCTACTTTTTCCAGCGTAATGTAGCCATGCAGAAAATGCTTACATTACTCTTCAGCTTATTAGAGTTCAGAATTTTAGGGATATAGTTCATAGTCTGTGGGTATTCATTTAAATTTAGTACATGTTTATGCAAGCCAACATTTCCCTTTAAATTTTACAGATTTGCAGATGAAATGTATTATATCTAGGTCAGTGAGCTTACTTACTTGCTCTAGAACTGACATGTTTTTTCAAGTCCATGTCTCTTTGTTAAAATTTGCCCTTCTTTTTTTTTTTTCTTTTTTTTCAGCTTCATGCTGCCATTAGTCACCAAGTGGATCCAGAATGTCTTGGCTTAGGTTTGGGTGGTATCCTGCTCAATAGCCTTAAACAGACAGTGGTAACACTAGCAAGCAATGCTGGTGTTCTTAACACTGTGCAATCCGCCGCTCAAGCAGTGCTGCAGAGTGGATGGTCTGTGTTACTGCCAACAGCAGAAGAGCGAGCTCGGGCTCTCTCGGCACTCTTACCCAGTGCAGGTTGGTCTTAAGATGAAAAGCTCTTTGGTGCTTGCCTTTCTAGGTCATTAATAGTTTTTTTCTGTTCTTAGTTTCAGGGAATGAAATGAATGTAAGTCCAGGCCGTAGATTCATGATTGATCTCTTGGTGGGCAGCTTGATGGCTGATGGAGGCTTAGAGTCTGCACTAAATGCTGCTATTACTGCAGAAATTCAGGTATGCTTTAACAACTTGGCAGTTACGTATAAATAAAGTAAGAAGATCTATCAAGAGGAATTATCCTCTCTTGACCTGGAACTTGAAATGTGAGCCAGTGTTTGTATGAAAGTAGGAATCATGTTTTCCTTTTTAGAAGAATGTTTCTTATTGTTGCCTAGGGTGATGATTTTAGCAACTGTAACAGATGTTTTCATAAAGCTTTGTGACAGAAATATAATTTCACCAAGTGCTAGAGAACTTTCTGTGGATTTCTTGAGTTCTTTGCATTCTTGATTCCAACCATACTTTTCAGCAGAAACTTCATCAGTATTTCTTAAGAATTCAAGATGAGTGAATTCTTTGCAACATTTCAAATTTCGGTAGACTCAGTTCGACTGGTTCAAGTGTTCAGCAGACCTTGACTAGTTGTACAATAGGTGAAAAATATTTTATATATATTGCCTTCTCCAATATGCTGTCAGAAGTGGGACGTTCTTTCTACAGATTGCTTTAAATTGTTTTGTCTATGTATGGCTGTGAAAGTGTGCTAATATATCCTAATATATTTCCTTTTTGGTTCCTCTCCACTGTTGGTAAGCGAGAAGGTTTTTGATATAGAGGAAATACGTGCATTAAGTTTTGCTTTATGCATTAGTATTAGTAATTAGTACTAGCATTAGTGGGTTTGGGTTTTTTTTTTACGTTTAAAGACATGCAAGACCTTTTAATTCTTAACCACGTCTACTGTGACATGTCTACATTATAGTGTGGGGTCAGAGATGCCTGAGCTAGCTTTAGATATACGCTGAAAGTGGTCTAGGTGATAGCATAGAGCACTACATGGGATAATTTCGATTCATTGAAACTTGGATAAATTAGTCTCCATGGAGTTCTATATGTCTATATTTCAGGAGCAGATCTAATGCAGGTTCTGCAGTGGACTGGATTTGTTCGATTTATAAATAGAGAGTAAACACGCCTTCATTTTTAAACTGTGCAGCAGGTGCTGTCATGTCAAAACATTCATGGAATAGAAATAAATCATTAACTTGGTCTGGTGTAAGCAGAATTCTGAGTTTGTCTAGCCTTGTTTCCCCCTCTGCTTTTTTTTAATATATTACGATAGTTTAAAAACCAACAACAACAACAAAGAACAAACAAAAAAACCCATCCTGCCTCATCCTTATGGAAAACAAAGTACACGTTTGTCTGGTAGGAATTGTTTCATTTCTGGCATAGGTAAAAGTAATTTTATCTTATTTTCATGAATACTTACTTTACTTTAGTAAAATGTTTCCTAATCACAGTCACTTTTTTTTGCATTTCTTAAACTTGTTTTACATTTTTAGGATATAGAAGCAAAAAAAGAGGCACAAAAGGAAAAAGAAATTGATGAACAAGAAGCAAATGCATCTACGCTTCATAGGAGTAGAACTCCATTGGACAAAGACCTTATTAATACTGGAATCTATGAATCTGCAGGAAAGCAAAGTTTACCATTAGTTCAGTTAATTCAGCAGTTACTAAGGTAATTGCTTCAAATTTCTTTTATTTTTGTACAGAGGCATTTATACGTTACTACATTAGAGACACATTTTATAAGATAGTAAACTTAAGAACGACTAGTGAGCAAATAAATGGAGTCTTCTGCTAGAATTTTAGCTCCACAGCATTCAAGGTATTGAACATTCTCTTAGCTTGTACATACCTGTGCCATTCTATGTGGGAGAGGAGTACAGTACTACAGTATCTGATTTTTAGAAAGAATGACCACTTTGCTCTTAAAAGTAGGAAGATTAGCATGAATGTATTTAGAACTGAATGTTTTGCATCAAGGAGTCCAGCTGGGGCTTTAGGTGGGGAAGAAATCAGAGTTTTAAATTCTTGATAGTAAGAAAAAATTATTGAATACATGACCTTTAGGATGTTGAGTGTTTAACGTATAGTAGGATGTAATTCTTCAGTAAGCATGATGGTAGCTATGTAATTTAATCAGTACTGAGACTCTTTTGAGCTAGATAGTGTCAGTGCAGACAGATGTTTTTGTAGTGTGTAATGACAAAGATCGATGTATTTTAAATACATTCACAAAAAAGCTTGAGTTTGTGGGTACTGGAGTGCAAACAAAGGGACACCATCCTACAAAAAAAAATGGTGTAAGTTTCTCATGTGTTGGTGGGAAATTGCAGCAAAAGCTTAACCTGGATTTCTGTGGTCCATCTTTGCTATCAGTTCTTAAGTACTTTCCAACACTTGTGTACCAATCAGGAACATCGCTTCACAGACGATAGCCAAACTGAAAGATGTTGCTCGTCGCATTTCTTCCTGCATGGACCATGAACATTTTAGCAAAGAGAGATCTGCTTCTCTGGACCTGTTGCTCCGTTTTCAGCGTCTACTTGTTAGTAAACTTTATCCAGGAGATTGCGTTGGGCAGGTCCCTAATACATACAGTAAGTTACCTTTAAAGAAGGATTGCATTTCAGAAGAGTGTATCAGCTTTTAAAGTGTTTCTTAAACATGACTGTGATGGTTTTCTGTGCTTTTCCTGCTTTTTATGCAGGTCCTGACCAATTAGGCGTTGGCTCTTTACTGAAGAAATACACTGCTCTTTTGTGCACGCATATCAGCGATATACTTCCTGTGGCAGCCAGCATTGCTTCTACTAGTCATAGGCATTTTGCAGAAGTATCCTATGTTGTGGATGGAGATTTAACAGGTAGGTTGTTATTAGCTGTCCCCCCTTCCCTCTCACAAGATAATAAAATTATGTTGTAAATGTTCTTGGAAGTATTAAATGTGTTAAAAATAAATAGAAATAAAAAAAAAGGAATCTGATTAATATTTAGACTGGTAAGAGAAAAGGAGAGCAAATTTGATGTTGGGGAGAAAAGACCGTTGTACTAAAGCAGCAATAGAAAGTAGAATGTGTTACCTGGTGATGTACTTTCATGATGCTACAAATCCAAGTCTTTAATTAAATCTGAATGTTGGCTGTGTTTTCCATACTTTAGGCATTCTTCTTCCAGAATTGGTAGTATCTATAGTGCTACTCCTCAGTAAAAATGCTGGATTAATGCAGGAAGCTGGTGCTATCCCTCTGTTGGCTGGTTTGCTAGAACATCTAGACAGATTTAACCATTTAGCCCCTGGGAAGGAAAGAGATGACAATGAGGATTTAGCATGGCCAGGAATAATGGGTATGTACAAATACTCTCTGGACTGTTTCTGTTTTCATTAAGTAGCTGTGTGAATCAGTGACTATTCATGAACAACTCTTGGGAAGGGAATTCTGCTTTACAGTACAAATTTTTATTAACCAATTAATTCAGCAGTATTTCTGCCTGTAAACTCTTAGTATATTTAGGCATAGGATTAAGCAGGTTGAATGCAGCTTTTCAGAGAAATTGTTCACAGCATTTTGCATAATTTGCAACATCCCACTTCATTTTTGCATTTTGAGCATTAAAAGTTGAAATGAAGACACAAGTAGTACTTCTGTACGTTTTGTTATTAATTCTGTCATAATTTAATAATGTAGACTGGGGTGAAAAGAAGCAGAAAATATGCTCTTTACCTGTGGAGGGAGGGATGAAACATAGTTGGCACAACCAAAGAGAGGACAGTAGTAAGTTGAGGAGAGCAAAAGCTATGCTAAAATTCTGTTAGTGGTATAATAGAACAAACTGAGATAGAGGTGCATGTGTGCAAACAGTACTATGATATTTTCTTCCTGGATGAAATTACCTTTAGTCTGAAATAGAGTTCACTGATACATAGATTGAAAGAGTTTTAACATGTGTATGTAACTTTGTCTTTTTATTTTAAAAAAAATGTGGCTTTAGACTGAAACTAATGCATATACAATGTCTTGCAGGTAAGCATGTACTAAACTGAAGTAATTCTCAGAAAAATCAAATAGAGCAGTAGTTTGTCAGAAAAGTGGTTGTACTGCTCTGTCGCCAAATAGAAACAGCTGTGTAGTTGCGCAATGCATGATCTGTCTCAGTTTGACGCTGGACATTACTGCATAAAATAGGGCATAGACACAATTTAATCACATACTATACATACAGGAACACGTTAATAGTTATTTTGACTTTTGAGCGTGTCAAAAGACAAGCAATCTTTGAGTAGAAGTAAAGAGTTTAGGATTGAATGACTACTAAAAAGATGTTGAGAAAAGCTTTTCTGTGTTTCTGTTGATAAATTCTCTGTTCTGTTTTATACCTGTAGGTTCATTTTTTACTGGCCAGAGCTGCAGAAATAATGAGGAGGTAACACTTATACGTAAAGCTGATCTAGAGAACCACAACAAAGATGGAGGATTTTGGACAGTAATCGATGGGAAAGTATATGATATAAAGGACTTTCAAACCCAGTCTTTAACTGGCAATAGTATACTTGGTGAGAATCAGCATCTGAATTCAAGGCACAAATTACTTCTGCTTCAAAACTAGATCGCATAAACAGACTTTTAGATATTATACTCACTACTTCATTCTCTCATTAGCTCAGTTTGCAGGTGAGGACCCAGTTGTTGCTTTGGAAGCTGCTTTGCAGTTTGAGGACACACGAGAGTCAATGCATGCCTTCTGTGTTGGCCAGTATATGGAGGTAAAAATGTTATAATAGATGTAGAGTTCCTAAAGTAGAGTATTACTTGACTTTCAGTATCCTTGTTGGAACTCTGTACTAGCTTTCAACTCATCTTTCTTTTAACCAGCCTGACCAGGAAGTGATTTCAACACCAGATCTCAGTACCTTATCATCACCTTTAATAGACACAGAAAGAAATTTGGGTCTTCTCCTTGGACTACATGCGTCTTACTTAGCAATGAGTACACCACTTTCTCCTCTGGAAGTTGAATGTGCTAGTAAGCAAAACTTTATTTTGATTTGTTAAAGCATGCAAAAAAAAAAAAAAAAAAGCCAAATTAACAGATTGTCTTGAGTTCTTCAGAGAGCAGCAAAATCAAAGTTCTTTATTCTTTGCATTAATTACTACTATGCTCATCAAGGTCCAAGCATTTAGCAAGATTTAGATAAGAATTACATGATAATTTTGAACAATTAAACATCAAGAATTTAGTAATATGCAAAAGACAGAATTTTGGATGAGAAAGCCGTATAACTGCTAGCTGTATAGTAAAGTTCACTCACTATAGAGTGCTGAAGCATCTCATGTTGGATTATATCGTGTTGAATACCTTAATTTGGTATGTATTCTTCCATATTAATCACAGAAAAATAGCTAAGGCCATATTGTCTCTAAACAGGTGATGGCAGCTTTGTTACTTGATTGTCTCTTAGCTGTAGAATCCTATTTTAGTCTGAAAAAGCTTCTGCAAATAGAAGAGCTGCTAAACCTTTCATATTGAGCCGTGTATGCTTTCATTTCCAGGATTTATTGAGTCTTGATAGTTAAGAATTTACATTTACATTTTTTTAATTTTAGAATGGTTGAAGTCATCTATCTTTTCTGGAGGCTTGCAAACTAGTCAGATTCATTACAGTTACAATGAGGAAAAGGATGAAGACCACTGCAGTTCACCTGGGAACACAACCCCAAACAAATCAAAACTGTATTCACATCGATTAACTCTGAGCGACCATTCTCAGCCCTTTCTCCAAGCTATTGCAGATAATAATATTCAGGATCATACTGTGAAGGTAAGCCGTTGTTGGTAAAGTGGTGCTGAAGGCTGACAGCAGTGTCATGAAGCATTCTTGTTGATGAAAGTTCTCAGAAAAGTTATAGCAGACAATAGAAGTTGTTACTTCAGAATTACTTCCCGTGAAAGGAATGACTGAATACAAGTAATGGGTAAAATTTGCTTTTGTCCACTTAATATTCTAGCAGTACCAATTTTTCTTCTGATTTTTTGAGTGGAAGAACTGAAAATCATAAACGTATTCTTATGGGGAAAAAAATAGTACATTACTTGTGATGTCAGGCTTTAGTATTATCGAAAGATAATGATCACCACCTTTTGAACTAAGATATGTTTCTCTTATTCAAAGTGCGAATGCATTTTGGATGTTAAGTGTATGTATACCTTAGTTTTAAGTCCCTCTGCACTTGGGGCCTTAGGTGCTACCTAGTAGGAATTATGGATATTAAGACAAAGATTTGTAAAAATCACTCTTCTGTAACACCTTCAGAATTTCTAACTTTTTTATTTCAGCTTCTTTACCAAAAAAAAAAACCAAAGAAACCACAACACAAAGTCCTTGGAGAGGACAGGATAACAATAACAGTGACTCAGGAAAAGGCAATTAAAAATTGCATTGAGTGTCCTGACTATCTCAAGAAGAGGTGAAATCAAAGATAAACCAGTGTTATTGTAGTCATGCTGGTCTTCATACAAGAAGAAAGATACTGGGTATACTTTGTAGTATTGGGTTGTAATTATTGTTTATTAAATAGTACAAATTATGTGGTATTCTGACTTTTGTGTGTTAGTTCAGGCTGTGGAAGTTATTTAAATGCTGGCTGGAGTATTTTGGATCCTTTCATTATACTTAAAACCAAAGTTAAATAGTGGCTTTTGTGTGTTTTTGTAGGACTTCTTATGTCAAATAGAGAGGTACTGTAAACAGTGTCACTTAACTACACCAATCACTTTCCCTCCTGAGCATCCTGTGGAAGAAGTAGGACGTTTGTTACTGTGTTGCCTTTTGAAACATGAAGATTTGGGTAGGTAGACTTGTGTCAAAGCTGTTCCAGGCTACAGTTTAGACCAGTTGAAATTCTATTGTTGTTCATTTTGGAAATGCGTATTCAGAAATTGTCTTTTCCCATTAAGGTCATGTGGCATTGTCTCTCGTTCATCCTGGTACCCTTGGAGTTGACCAGGTGAAACACAAAACCTTACCAAAATCTGTAGTGGATGTGTGTCGTGTTGTCTACCAAGCAAAATGCTCACTGATTAAGGTAAGCCACTTACTGACTGAAGTTTAGATTATTTTTCATTAAGTGGTTTTATTAAGAGGTTACTTACACTTTTTAAAATTGTTATTAAATAGTAATTAATCTTTCAATGATTTTTACAGACCCACCAAGAACAAGGGCGTTCTTACAAGGAAGTTTGTGCTCCCGTCATTGAACGTTTACGATTCTTATTCAACGAGCTACGTCCTGCAGTGTGCAATGATCTCTCCATAATGTCTAAGTTTAAACTTCTGAGTTCTTTGCCCCGATGGCGGAGGGTAGTTCAGAAAATAATTAGAGAAAAGAGAAAAAAAAGAGGTAAGGCAATGTTAATACTGCCTTTCCTTTGAAATAGTAAAAATCAAGCTCATTCCAAAGTTCGCTGTTCTTTTTGAGAATTGCTTTCTGCTGCATTTTCATGATGTCAAAATCAATGGTTACATGCTTAGAGGAAAATCAGGCAGAAGAGAGAAAGTTTAAGTGAGGCATGCTTCTTTTCATTCCCACATGTTAAAAGTGATCCATCACCATCGGTCCTTCTGAATTGGTTTTAGTACAGTTCAACTAGAAGTGGTATCTTATTTAAAAATTATGTTGTATTAAAGCAATGTAGTCAGAGAACTGTTCAACTTGAAGTCAATTAATGTGAAGAAAAAACACTTAGGTGCTTACTAATTGGTCTTAATAGATATAAGCTTACCGCTGTTATTTCCAAATCTAATTTTATAATAGATCTAGAATTCACCTAGAATACACTTCCAGTTTATCACAGGCAGATTTTGTACTTTCTATTTTCTCAGTTGATCACATAAACCTAAAAATATGACACTACAAATACTATCAGGTTGCAAAAATGAGTATCCTTTTTATTTTTAGTGCCAAAAAAATCGGAATCTGCTGATGTGGAAGAATCCAAAATTGGAAATGAAGAGAGTGATTTAGAAGAATCCTGTGTTGTTCCTCACAGTCCTGTACCTATAGATAAAAGGCCCATGCCAATCAAATCACCCAAGGTAGGGTATCAGATTTTAAATCAACCTTGTAAATGAGAGTAACGAGATGAAAAAATTTTAGCTGAAGTGGTGATTGCTATGGATTGACATGCAATATTTTGATAATGATATTTGGGATATGTAACTAAGTATGGCACATTGTTTCAGTGAAACTTGGAATAATTCTTAACAATAAGCTCGGGTACTGCATAGATATTTAGAATATGTAAATAGAATATGTTTAGAAGTGTTCAAATAAAGCTTCATGTCATTATTGCTCAGGAAGGTGGTGGAGTCACCGTCCATGGAGATGTTTGAGAAAGGGGTAGATGTACTACTTAGGGGCATGGTTTAGTGGGTGATATTGGTGGTAGGTGGATGGTTGGACTAGATGATCTTAGAGGTCATTTTCAACCTAAATGATGCTATGATAAAAGCAGTGATGAGTTGCTTTCTCTTTTCTGAGTAGTAATGAATTTGAATTTTATGTAGCATTTTTAAAGAAGATAGATAATGAGTTAGAAATAACTTTGTTTTTTTACTGGCTTTGAGGAATTTCTTTTTCTCCTCCTAGAATTTTAAATTTGGACATGATTTTATGTGAAATAAATTGTTTTCAGTAATTTAAAATTTGTTTAACATGTTACTTTCCTGTTTTACAGGATAAATGGCAGCCACTTTTGAGTACAGTTACAGGTGTCCACAAGTACAAATGGCTGAAACAAAACGTCCAAGGCTTGTATCCACAGTCTGCACTCCTTAACACAATTGTTGAATTTGCACTTAAAGAAGAGCCAGTAGATGTAGAAAAAATGAGAAAATGTTTATTAAAACAGGTAAAGTGGATGACCATGGGCATTAACGTACCAGCAATTTACAGAAGTACGATTTTTTTTTTCCTTTTCCCTTTTGCAGCTGGAAAGAGCAGAAGTTCGTCTGGAGGGAATAGATACTATTCTCAAATTGGCAGCAAAAAATTTTTTGCTTCCATCTGTGCAGTATGCTATGTTCTGTGGATGGCAGAGGCTTATTCCAGAAGGAGCCAATATAGGGTAAACCTTTTTTTGTTTGTTTTGTTAAATTTTGCTTTCACAATTCAATGAGGGGAAGGAATACTTACTTCTTTCGTTGTTGTTTTTCTTATGTGAAGGGAACCTCTTACCGACTGCTTGAAGGATGTTGATCTGATTCCACCTTTTAACAGAATGCTCCTAGAAGTAACTTTTGGAAAATTGTATGCATGGGCTGTTCAGAATGTCCGAAACATCTTGCTAGATGCTACTGCAAAATTTAAAGAGCTAGGTGAATCTCTTTTTGTTGTTGCCGTTGACTGGATATAAAACTGTTTCAAAAAATGTAATTATGTCAGTTTAAAGTTCTCAGTAATTAGAACTCTGAAATTAACTCCCTTGCTTTGTGCTGAGAAATATTATGATTTCTGTCTGTGTGTTGTCTGTCCTCCACCCAACCCCAAATCGCTTTTCTGTATTTATGGGAATGTTGCTTGTTTTCTAGCAACAGGTGATTGATTACTCATTAGTGATATTTTACCATTAAAATCTAAATTATTGTTTAAAAATTTCTTTGAAAGTTCAGCTTGTAAGTTCATAAAGCCATGTGTGGAATCAAGACATACTTTAAGCCACCAAGCAAATACATTTATCTGTTTTACTGAAGCTTCCAAATGTCAACTTACTTTGTTTTTTGAGAATTAGGTGTACAACCTGTTCCTCTGCAAACGATTACTAATGAGAATCCAGCAGGACCAAGTCTTGGAACTATTCCACAAGCACGTTTCCTGCTGGTCATGCTCAACATGTTGACACTGCAGCATGGTGCTAATACCTTGAGTCTTCTTCTTAACTCTGGCATGCTAGCACTGACACAAACAACGCTGCGGCTGATAGGTATGAGATCTTCTTGTTTCTGGGTGTTTGGAAGAAATCGTGTTTACATGTTTGTCTGTCCAAACTACAGAATTTACTACTTAAAGATAGTACTTGGAACTATTCACCTTTATCCCTGTTGCAAAAAAACTGCTGTGTAAATGTGAGTTAACTAGAATTTGGGAACAATAGCGTAGCTTTTATGGAAACATTAAAAACAGCATACACTCAGTTTCATCTGTTCTGCCTATTCCCAGTCTGTACATTTAAGTAGGAAGCTTTCTATATTAGATATGTTGACTTGTGTCTTTTTTTCTGACATGACTCAGGTCCTTCTTTACTTGGTTTCCTTAGACAGTAGGAAATACCTGTTTCTGTACTTAACTGGATTTTTCACACAAAGTTTTTTCCAAAAAGTTTCTGTTAGTTAAACCACTTACTTATCAGTTTATAATATTACCTATTCCTCAGAATTAAGTATTTAGAGCCCCTTGCATTCAAAATCATTATATCCCCATATTTCTAAAATCTATTACTACTTTCATATCACAAACCTTATTCACTGCACAATTGAAGTGTGACAAAGGTCATTATATAAATTTGGAACTTTTTTTTTTTAGGACCTAGTTCTGACAACATTGAAGAAGATATGATTGCCTCTTCTCATGGAGCTTCTGCCACAGTCCTAGAAGAGTCGAGAAAGGAGACTACACCAGTTCAGCTCCCTGTTTCTGGACCAGAGCTGGCAGCCATGATGAAAATTGGTACCAGAGTGGTGAGAGGGGTAGACTGGAAATGGGGTGATCAGGTACAACCTCTTCCATACAGATTTGGGTGTGTTAAAATATAAGGTCCATATGCTTTTAAACTTTATGTTCTAATGTTTTTAAATTTCAAAGTTTTGGAGACTTAACATGAAATAGATTATTTGTTTAATTTCATTTTTGGAGATGAAAAATTTTTTTATAGTGAGAAAGTTCTGACTCATGATTTGAAATGAAATAGGACCGCATGCTTACTACGTATCATCCAATTTGAACTAAGTGTGTGGCACTTACATTGTATGTTGTAAAATAGATTAAATCATGAATGTTGCTGCAGTTCACTGGGATAATTTCCCTAAGAGGTTCTGAAATGTTTTCCTACTGTATGCCAAGTTTTGAAATATTATTGAATGTTTACTGTGTAATCTTCAGGTTAGCAGCAAAAAAGAGCAATAGAATTTGATTATGAAATGATATTGTTGATGTATAACCTGAAGCGCTCTATTCTGTCAGGATGGGCCCCCTCCAGGTTTGGGTCGTGTAATTGGAGAACTGGGAGAAGATGGCTGGATTAGAGTGCAGTGGGACACTGGAAGTACAAATTCTTACAGAATGGGGAAGGAGGGAAAATACGATCTCAAACTAGCTGAGCCACCGCCAGCAGCTCAGCCCACAACAGAAGATTCAGACACTGAGGATGATTCTGGTAAGGAAAAACAAGCAAACCAAAAAAGCCAACCCAAAAGTCACTGAAAAAAACAAACAAACCAGGGTGGTGTTTTTTTTTTTTAATAAAACTGGAGGCAGGGCTTCAGTTGAATTCCAAAATTGACATGTTACAATATGAAAAAAGCTTCTCTTACAGGAGAAAATGTTGCATCTAATAAGAATAATTTAATAGGCCTAGATTTCTGACCAGAATCTTTCATAAAATGTCTTCACCATCAGAAAAGAGGATGGAAAAGTTAGTGTCATGTTTGCTGCATGTTCATGGGCCAAAGAAAACATGATTATCCAACTGAAATAGTTCGTTACTGAT
Organism: Numida meleagris; assembly: GCF_002078875.1. Taxonomy (NCBI): domain Eukaryota; kingdom Metazoa; phylum Chordata; class Aves; order Galliformes; family Numididae; genus Numida; species Numida meleagris. The sequence goes on from NC_034409.1 coordinate 128,363,142, forward strand.
ATAAGGAGGTATATGTTTGAACATATATTAAAGCCATTCTGAAGTGTGGGTTTTACATGGCCTAACTATATAGCCTCTTCAGACTTCTTGCCTGTTCTTGACAATGCATTTTGAATTTCTTCTAAGTAGTTTACTGCTGGAGCAAAAGTTGGAATTATTTGCACAAAATATCTGGTTTATATTTTGCCCTTGTAGTTGGAAATAAGGGCTCTTCTTCACATTAAGAAAATATTTGCTCTGAATTTCTCATATCTTACTTGTTTCAGAACATTTGGGGAAATAGATTAACGCGATACTATTGTATTTTATTTTTTTTTTGCCTTTTTTGTCTTCCTTCAGAAGGAGAACAAGTTGAAAGGAATCTTCATCCTACATCCATTATGTTGACAAGTACTGTGAACCTCTTGCAGACATTGTGTCTCTCTGCTGGTGTCCATGCTGAAGTCATGCAAAGTGATGCTACTAGGACTTTGTGCGGTCTGCTCCGTATGCTTGTGGAAAGTGGAACAATAGATAAATCAGGTACATTTTATAGACATAGTCTGAATCAGCAATGTCTCTGTTTTGTTATATTGCCTTATAAACTTTGTAAATCTTTTGGTGCTAGTTTTTAATCTTTTAAGGCTAAAAAATGTGGTTTTGGACCTTAAGGTCTTTAATTGTTAGCAGAAGTGACAGATGAGCTTTTATAGAACATAAGCAGGAGTAGCAGGAGACATGTATGAGATACTGAGAATTCAGATGTATGCATTTTGCTGAGATAATTAATTTAATAGCAGTCTTTCTCTTTTTGTGAGAACACTGTGACTGGATACATTGTATTTGTTTCCTAGTTTTGTGATTTCAAGAGGAATGGTGTTAAATTATTTCCTCAATTTGAGTAGTTGGTGGTGATAACTGTTTTAAAGACATATTAACTGTTTTTGAGGGCATGTTTGCCCCATCTTGAGTACTGTGTTCAGTTTTGGGCGCCTCAGTACTCAGGGATGTGATTTAGTGGTGGGTTGTTAGAGCAGTATGGTTAGGTTGCAGTTGGACTTGATGATCTTGAAGGTCTTTTTCCAACCTGAGCAATTCTATGATTCTGTGATAAAGGAAACTAGTTACAGGCTCTGAAATTGAAGTTAATAGTTATAAGAACAGTTTTACATATTCTGTGTTATAATTTGTCAAAAAACCCACAAAAGAAACAAAGCCAAAATCCAACCCTGCAGTATACACAGAATTACATAGCTGATGGAGAAGTCAACTGTTACATACGTATCTTTCTGTTTTTAGCTTCCTTGCCAAATAAGTTGGTTTATAAAGAACAGCACAGGAGCTGGTGCACGTTGGGTTTCATTCGAAGTATAGCACTCATGCCTCAGATGTGCAGCACTCTTAGTACATCTCAGTGGATAACTTTGCTAATGAAAATTGTTGAAGGGCATGAATCTTTCACTGCTGCTTCACTACAAAGACAGGTAACATGTGCATTTCAAAATGACTTTGAGTTGTCTTTAAAAAATGAAAACAAAAAATGAAAACAAACCAAACAAGGTAGGAAACGTCCTTATGTGTTTTAGTCTTAAGTCACTCATGTTTTTCCCACTGTTTGTTTTTCTAATGTCCTAAATATTGCAGAGTTATTGAATTCACTTAAAGCGTGACCAAAAAAACATGTTTTAACATATTCCTTAGCAAACCAAACAGAAACCACAGAGCTACTGATTTTCTGTAGCCAGAAAGAAATCAGCATGATATAAAATACTACAGAGGAAGGTTAATTTGTTAAATATTCTTCTTCTGTACCTAATGCTTGAGAATTTCCATAATGTTTGGTGACTAACTGGAATAATGCTAATTTTGTTCTCTTTTTAGATTCTTGCTGTGCATTTATTGAAAGCAGTACTTCCATCCTGGGATAAAAATGAAAGGTCAAGAGACATGAAATTTCTTGTGGAAAAACTGTTTGGTTTTTTAGGCAGCCTGCTTAGTACTTGTTCTTCGGATATCCCACTACTCAGAGGTAGAGGAATTTTTCCCCAATGGCATATTTTTATGTATGGAAAATTTGTGTGTTAAACTGATAACAGTTGTCTGATTGCTTTTTCTTTTCAGAATCTACTCTGAGAAGGAGAAAGGCCAGACCCCAAGCATCTCTAACTGCAACTCACAGTAGTACTTTAGCAGAAGAGATAGTGGCACTGCTGAGGACACTCCATTCGCTAGGCCAGTGGAATGGACTCATAAACAAGTACATCAACTCTCAGCTAACCTCCATCACCCACATCTTTGCAGGAAAACAGTCAGAAGGGGTAGTTTCCACGTTTTAAAATAAGCTCATTTTTATAGCAATATTTATTTTGAAATGATAAATATTAAATGTAAACAATATTAAGCTTAATTTTGAAACCATTTTTTGTACTTATAAATGTATATGCTTGCGTTGTAATTTTTAAATTGAAGTATGTATAATTAATTTTTTTTTTATTTTAAAGCAGATCAAAGTGTATGTTTTCTCCCTACAGTTAATTTCGTTGTTCTTTGTTAGGCTGTTTTGGATGACTACTTTCCTGACACTGAGAATCCAGAGGTGGGAGGCTTAATGGCAGTGCTAGCTGTGATTGGTGGCATTGACAGTCGCTTGAGACTGGGTGGTCAGGTGGTCCATGATGAATTTGGAGAAGGCACAGTGACGCGCATCACTCCAAAAGGGAAGATCACTGTACAGTTCTATGACATGAGAACATGCAGAGTGTGCCCTTTGAATCAACTAAAACCAGTAAGTTTGTTTTATTGAGACTTGAATACAGGAAAGGGTATGTTTTTGTGAAATTAAAGACGCTGTTATGGTGCAAAGAAAATATTCTTCACTGAGTAAATACTTTGACGTTCAAGACCTGCAGTGCTCTGAATGTTAGCCTAAGATCATTTGTTAGGGAGGTGAGGAAAAGGGATTTAAGCTGAAGTCCTGGACTTGAGGTAAAATCCCAAGTCCTGACAATATGTTATATAGCTCTTCTGTGAGAAAAGCTTATTTATTTGTCTTTATTTGCTAACTAATGTAGAAACTCTTATGTGTTTACACTTGAATCTTAATCTCAAGTTTGTTAATATGGATGTAGTGAATGCGCAACCAAAGTAAGTGTATAGTCAACTTCAGGGACTGCAGTTCTTGCTTGTCCTGACTGTGTTTCCAATACAAGCCTAGGAGTTTGGTAGGGAATATAAATCCTCTCCAGTTCTTCCTGGTGAAGAACAGTAAGACAGATGCTACTTCTTCCTTTTCCTTAGTTAATAACAATTCAAACTTGTGAATGATTTTGTAAAATACTTACTAGTTCTTTGTTTTTGTCTGGTTCTTCCCCTGCTGTCCAGCTTCCAGTTGTGGCTTTTAACGTAAACAACTTGCCTTTCACTGAACCCATGCTATCCATTTGGGCTCAGCTAGTAAATCTGGCTGGAAGTAAAATAGAAAAACACAGAATGAAGTCTCCCAATCAAGGTCTGTCAGGTACAGTTATTTTTGTTATTGATGTTTTAAAGGGCTAGATATTCTCTGGGGAAAATACTGGTAACAGCTAACATATGTAAGAAAAAGGATTTTCTGGATCTTTACCTTGTTTCCTAGTCAATGTTGAATAATATGTACTCAGGAGACAAATTTTGCTGGAAAGGAATTGTCCTTCACCGTGAGTGGAATACTGATTTTACTTTGAGGAAAAGTAAATGTGGTTTAGGTCTGGGCTTGCTGTGTTGAATTGTTATAAATACTGTATGTATATGGTATCTTAACTACCGTTACTGTACCATATGTGAGCTGCATGCTTGTCTGAAGTGTGAAAAACAGAAGAGTGGTATTTTTATCACAGGTCATAAAATGTATACAGACTTTTTATGTAGGTGCAGTTCAAACTAACATATATTTGATAGCATTTCATAAGCTTTCACAAAGAGTTAAGATGTGAACTGATTTTGTACACTGAGGTTGCATGAATATTGTCTTGCTTCTGTGATATAAAACATTCACAGCGCTAATGACTGCTTAATGTTTCTCATAGGTCAAGTGGATTTGGATCTACTGAGATGCCAGCAATTAAAGCTGTACATACTGAAAGCAGGCCGAGCTCTGCTCTCTCACCAGGATACATTAAGGCAGATCTTATCTCAGCCAGCTGTTCAGGAGAGTGCATTAAATCCTGGAGGTATTCTGAAGTGCAACCTGAGTGTGTCACTGTTTGTTTAGGAGTTAGAACATGTGGCTATAACCCTGGCTAATTGCAGGTGGAGGCTAGGAGTTAGGTTTGCCCTCTAAAGATTAAAAATTAAAGGTTAAAATTCAGGAATGCTTTATTAAAAGCTGGTTTTCAACACTTGCATGGTTCCAGTGATATGACAGCAGTTTGGTTTACTACTGTAAATGGATTGATACCATTAATCCATTATGATGATAAGAGTCACAGTGATTAGTCTACCACTTACTTAACTTGCTAAATCCTAATATAAATCTAAGTTTAACTCACAAACAAACGTAGTTGGAAAGGTTCTCTTGATCTTGAGAAGCACTGTTTAGTGGCATCCCTCCCCACAGGGAGATCATTGCTGTGCAGCCTTCTACTTCATCAGGGACAGCTCAAATTAAGCTTTTCCTGATATTGGGCTGTACCCTTCGATCACGATCATGACCGTGAGCACCCACCTGGTGTTCTGTTATTAAGGTGGGAGAGATCACATCGTGGCCTGCTGTAGTTCATAAGCCCGTGTAAGACTTCAGTGCAGTGCAGGAATTGAGCATATCTGTCACAAAAGTGCTTTAACTTTTAGCTTAACTTTTGAAGAATAAATGGGTCAAGTTTCTGAAACTGAAAGATTGGAGTTAGCAAAATTTGTAGGTCTTTTGTAATTACAGATGGGGATGGAATATTACTTCTACCATCATTTTTCTAGGAAGGAATAAAAACCTGCAACAATATTAAGTGCACGAAGCCTATAATTACTCTATTATTGTTCCAAATATTAAATCATCCTTTCATTGGAATTAAATGAGTGAGAATACTTTTCTATGCTATCCACAGCAAAGATCTAGGAAACATGTATGTTTATGCTAAGAAGAAAATAATATCAAATATAAAAGTTGGAGAATTGTAGAATTGTGAGCCAGTTGATACAAAAACGGTATATTCTTTTGAAGAAACAGTAAATACTTATTGGGATTGTTTCACACTAGGTCTAGTAGAGAGGGAACTGACTCAGTCCAGAAAGTAGATACCATAGTTTTTGGATCAGTTTGAGAAGGAGATTGATAGTTCTTTACAAAGTCTTTCATAGTGGACTTCTATATAATAAAGTTATTGTAACAAGGTCAGCTCTTAAATTACTTGTGCACTTCCACCATCTATTGAGCAGTTTCTGCTAGGCATGTTCTAGTGAATTTTTGTTAACTTAGTGTTTAGTATCTACAGATGTGTCATTTGCTTTTTGTACGGAAAGTGTGGTACACGTTTTAATCTTAAATGCATCTTTCTGATGTAGAACTGTGGAAGAAGTAATAATATGTTTCATCTGTTGATAGGCCCCCAAATAAGTCCCCTGATTGTCTTGTATTACATGTTTATTGGTTAAAATAATATTTCTGTTTCAAGAGGATGGAGCAATTGCCTCTCCCGACATAGGAGATATGTCTCCTGAAGGACCTCAGCCTCCCATGATTCTTTTACAACAACTTTTGACAGCTGCTACGCAACCATCACCTGTGAAAGCAATATTTGACAAACAAGAGCTTGAGGTAGAGTCTGTGTTTTCTGCTAATAAATGATTTAATAAATAACCCTTTCTAATTCACATTCCATTTGAAACTTGTTAAGCAATGGATTTAAAAAAAAAAACAAAAAGTGACACGTTACCCTATTGTTAAATAACCTTTAATTTCAGGCATGCACACACATCCTGTACTGCATATGCTTGTTTTTCTTGGACTGATCTATTTGTTCTCATTTAGGCTGCTGCTTTGGCAGTATGCCAGTATCTGGCAGTAGAGTCTACTCATCCTTCAACTCCGGTGTTTGAAGACTGTAGCTCTAGTGAGGCTACGACACCCGTCACTGTACAGCATATCCGACCCACAAAAGTGAAAAAACGCAAACAGTCTCCAATTCCACCTCTCCCCATTGTAGTTCAACTTATGGAAATGGGATTTCCTAGGAAGAACATAGAATTTGCACTAAAATCTTTGTCTGGAACCTCTGGAAGTGCTTCTGGGTTACCAGGTATTTTATTTAGATGACATTATATAGAGAAGGAAATTTTGTAGATTAAAATGCTATGAAAAAGGGAGCAACTGTTACTTATTTGGATGCTATTCTAAGAATACCAGAGAATCCCTCAGTAAGAATGTGCTTGCTTTATGTATTAGGAGTGGAAGCTCTCGTTGGCTGGTTGTTGGATCACCCTGATGTTCAGATTACTGATCTCTCTGATGCTGATACTGTCTCTGACGAATATTCAGATGAAGAAATAACAGAGGAGGTGGAAGAGGCTGAAGCTGCTTGTCCTGTGGTAAGTATAATTTTCATAAAAGCTAAATCATGCTAACTGACTGCAAATTTTGTAATTCTTTTCTCTCATGAACTTGGTCAGAGTTCAGGAACATTGTGCTGCTCAAGGCTTTCAAGACCATGTCTTCTAGGAGATAGCATAAAATAATTCAAGAATAATCTGTAAATATTTATTTAAAGAGAAGCACGGAAGGGGGAGTAGAATGCAGATATTTCTTTCACTGTGGGTATCTATACAAATCCCTGATAGTTAAGTCTCAGTTTTGTGTAAACTGGTCACTGCTATAGAGTAATATTTGTACAGGACTCCTTTTGTTTATTTTTTTAATTTCGTTTGGCTGAAAAATTAAAACTTGTTAGTTCCAAAGTGTCACTAAGGAATGAATGAATGAATGGCAAAAAGATACCAGTAAAATAACGTACCTTTTCTTCATGAAAGCATTTTTCAGATATTGGCAGTAAAATGGTCTTCACGATGCCTGTTGAGCTTGCAATGGCTTTAATGTGAATTTACACTAATTTTCTGTTGAATTTCAGGAAGTGTTTTGATACAGATTTAACAGTAAAATGAAATTGATACAACATTTCTTTTTGAGTGTTATGCTGAGATTTCAAGCAGTTAGGGATTTTGCAGTTGAAGGAAATACATTTTACATTGAAGGAAATATTAAGTTCTGGTATCAATATTGCAGTAAGAAACTACGTGCTCAGTGCTGCCTTTAATAAAAAATAGTGAATGCTTAAAATACAACTCACTTTTCTAAAAATTCCTACCTCATCTGGAATCCAATAATTCTTAATTAAAAGAAAAATCTTGGATAATTTCTGATAACTACAGTTCTCATTTTTGATAGCTTATTTTCCTAAAGGAATACTTTAAATTCCATTCTATTATATAACAAAAAGAAAATAGTAATGTAGTTTATTTAAGTTGGAGAAGTCTGTTCATCCACTGTTCTTATTTTTCAGTGCAAACACACAGCCTCAGGAATGGAATATATGTATATATGGCTAAATAGATTACTCACAAATCCTCTTTGCACTCATTTTCTGTGAGAAACAGTTCTCATACAAGCAACTTGTAGATTTTTTCAGACATTCTGAAAACTTGCAGCTATGTTCCTTGGCAATTTGTTCTGGAAACTAAGCTTTGAAGTAGAGCATGAATGCTAGCCCTATAGTGGGCTGACTTGAAGATTTTTCATGTTCTGGCAGATCACTTGGATATTATACTGTTATTTTTTTTATTGGATTGTCTTCATTTTCTGCTATTTATTTGAACTGAAAACAAACAGATTTTGTGACTGTTACATGTTTATGTTGGATTTTTCAGTCAAGTGGTGCTGTTGTAACAGAGAGCCAGACATATAAGAAACGAGCTGATTTCTTAAGCAATGACGATTATGCTGTGTATGTGAGAGAGAATATTCAGGTAAGCATGGAGGTGAAAACTATGTGGAAAACTTGTACCTTCTTTTACAGACATCTCTGCTGAGCTATGGCATATTATTGTTCTTTTTCTGTAGGTGGGGATGATGGTTCGGTGCTGCAGAACCTATGAGGAAGTTTGTGAAGGAGATGTAGGCAAAGTTATTAAACTGGATCGAGATGGATTGCATGACCTCAATGTACAGTGTGACTGGCAACAAAAGGGTGGTACTTACTGGGTCAGATATATCCACGTTGAGCTTTTAGGTAAGTTCACTGCTAACTTCCTTTTATTAAAAAACTGACATGATATACAAAGGGAGATTAATTTTGGAGGGTGGAAAGAACACTTACCATGTATTTATTCTTGCACCTGCTAGGTTTCCCACCACAGAGTTCTGCCTCTCATATCAAGATAGGTGACAAAGTGCGAGTGAAAACCTCTGTTACTACACCCAAATACAAATGGGGATCAGTTACTCACCGAAGTGTGGGAGTTGTCAAAGGTAACATATGTGCAGAATGGGGCATGGGTAGTAAAATTAGAAACGACACAAACTTTCTGCAGCATTTAAGGAGAGAATGTTTTAGACATGCACTATCATGTGGGATATTGCTTGATGATGAGAGAAGAGAATGTACTTGATGTCAGTGACAAGTTCACAGACACATACTCTGTGAATGCCCCTTTTTGAGCACTTTTTGAGATCTTCAGGAATCTGCAGCTTCCTGCAAATCTGTAATTCTCATTTATATTTTGTCTGAATGAACCACAAGTGTAGTCACCCTCTAAGAAGTATATGTGACTTGAAGAATTTGTATGAAAGTGAGGTACACTAATGGCAATTAAACTAAAGATTTTAGTTTAAAATCTTAATTTTAAACTAAAAACTAGTTAAAATAAAAATTAAAGTAAGTAAGTCGTTAGTTTAATATATATATATATATAAATCTTTAGTTTAGATTTTTCTTGCCTCTTTTCTTTCTCTCTGCCTTTTCCCAGGGTGTCTGATTAGGTCAATATATAGCTCAACTGAAATAAAAGATTCCTTATGAAAGTGACTTTTTTGGGTCTGTTGTCTATGGCACTGGACACCTTCTGTTTGATTTCGTAGTGATTTGTAACACATAGTATTTTCTGTATGTTTTTGCAACAGCTTTTAGTGCCAATGGAAAAGATGTCATTGTAGACTTTCCTCAGCAATCTCACTGGACCGGCTTATTGTCAGAAATGGAACTGGTCCCCAGCATTCATCCTGGAGTCACGTGAGTGATGAATTAGTCTATATAGGTTATCCTTTGGCTTTACTGTCTTGATTCCATTATCTTGACTGATGGTACAGTTAACTTCTACAACGAAAACTGCTGAAAGTATATATACTACTTGTTCATTTGTGAAATCAGGTGTGACGGCTGTCAGATGTTTCCTATCAATGGGCCTAGATTCAAATGCAGAAACTGTGATGATTTCGACTTCTGTGAAACCTGTTTTAAAACCAGGAAACATAACACCAGACATACTTTTGGCAGAATAAATGAACCGGGTAAGTTTCAGAATCCAAGTGTTTCTTAGATATATTCAAAATGCAATGAATGTGTTTTAAAATACTATCTTTGAATTGCAGCATCATATCATAATGAAGTAATTCTCAACAAAACTTTTTTAACACGTCATAGTGCTGTTACAATTGCGTGTGCTGAACTACACCAAAATGTCAACCCTTAAGCATTTGTTGTAGTGCTAAATAAGTTTGAAAAAGTATGGCTACATGACAATAACTCTGTCAGTTTTTAGCTACATGAAGAGAAAAATGGTATGATCAGCCTTTTCAGTTTAAACATAAGTGAGTGAATCCTCAGGATGACAGAAACAACTCTGAAATACCTGAGATTCATTCTTAGACTTGGTAACAGTTTTGCCTAGCAGTGTGTTGTGGCTGTTGCCTCAGTTCCTCCATGATGTGGAGACCCCAGAGTGGTGTGACAAGAAAAGGAAACCTTTTTTGAAAGATTCATCAGAATTTTTTCTTTCCAAGACAAGAACAGACGCAACCATTCTAACTCCAGAATCTTTGGGTTTTGCATTATTATTAATACCTGGAACTAGATTTTATTTCTTTTCTCGACACCTATCTATAATTCACTCTAATACCTAGCACTTGCAAGGTTATGCTGGCCATTCTGATTAGTTTGGAAAATGAATAAAACTGATTACTTACTAGAAATCTTGAACACGCATTGCATTTGTGTGATAGCTTGTTTAAAGGGCAAGAAAGACATCTTATTAAGAAAACTGTTAATATGACTGTACAATTATTATACTGTGTATTTGTAATCCTGCTCATTGCACTGTGTAAAGGGTGGAGGAGTTGCAATGTTATTTTTGTCAGGCTTCCTAGAAGTGACAAACATCAGTGAAGGGACGTAGAAGTGCGTTTTTGCAGGGAAATAAAATATAGCTCGCTACCCTTCCTTATTCTTGAATAAGGTTCAGAATTTTTGAGTGATTAAAGATAGCTATGTCTATTCTTCTAGAAGGCAATTTCTGTTGAGAGTTGACTGTATGCATGACCATAAATTTTGATTTACATTTCAAAAGGAAAGAATGTTTTAGGAATTACTCTTTATGATTGTAATAATCACTGTTGGTAATTCCTAAAGATACTAATTTTTGATAATTTCATAAGTACTTTTTTTTTTAACTAAATCCTGCTTGGTTTACAAATCAGTCATAAGAATAAAAAAATATGACACCACAGATGACAAGCATGAAAATGTGTAGTCAGATGAAGTGCTTGCAACTCATTTTAAATTGAATCAATTTCAAGCTCTGCTGACGTGCTTACGTGTTCTACTTATCTGAAGTCTTTGATTTCTTCTATTTCCTTTCACATTGCTTATGCGTTTAATAAAAGCAGTTTTCTTCCATTTAACAATGCAGGTCAGTCCCCAGTGTTTTGTGGGCGTGCTGGAAAACAGCTGAAGAGACGGCATAGTAGCCAGAGGGGAATGTTACTGGATGATTGGTCAAGAATAGTGAAGAATCTGAATGTCTCTTCCTCTGTGAACCAGGCTTCACGTCTTATTGATGGCAGTGAGCAGTGCTGGCAGTCTTCTGGCTCACAAGGAAAGGTAATCTGAAGTTGGAATGTGTTTATTCTGACATGCTTTCTTTTCAAGGGGATAGGTACTTACCTTACTTTTCTGATGTGTTTGTTACCTCATGTAAGATAGTAAGTAGTAAAAACAGACAGCTGAAGTACAACTCTGTGTTTCTTCATAGTAAACGTGTCTATTTCTTAAACTGTGCATCATCATTATAAGTATTTCTTGGAAATTGTAAGGAAAATTTGGGATTTTTTGAAACACGGGGTAATTATTTTATTCTGTGATTGGTCGGCGATTACAACAGCCTATTCAGTGTAGTAGCTGATGACAATTCTTAGCAATCATTGATTATGTTTTACCCAAGTGAGCTTGTTGTTATTAGTAAGTAAAACTGTTTCTGATTACTTCTCACTTGCCCTCCTTTATTAATCTGTTCTTATTGGCCCACAGCACTGCTTTGTGTCCAGTGTAGGCACTGGGATTTGCATCTAGACTTCTCTCCGGAGTACTTTGATGCTCTCTTGGTGCCTATGCTGAAAATATCCCCAAGTATCCTTCCTTCAGGTTGTGGGTGCACACTAATCAGTCAAAGATTTACATTGTGTCTCATTTTTTGACCACGGAGGGCAATGTGCTTTCTCAGTCCTCTCAGTGGTGTTGCTCTTAAACGAAGTCAATTACTTGCTGCTAATGTTTCTCTTGTATTGAGGGTTAGACTGGCCAGACTCCACCCTTGTAGATGTTCTTTATACTACCCAAGAATGTTTTTCACACTTTATTAAAATACAGCTTACATGTACTCTTATTAATCATCAAATGGTCCTAAGAACACTATCTGAAAATGAAATTCTTTCTTTCCCTAGCACTGGATTCGCTTGGAGATTTTTCCAGATGTTCTTGTTCACAGACTAAAGATGGTAGTGGATCCTGCAGACAGCAGTTACATGCCCTCTTTAGTTGTAGTTTCAGGTATGCAAATGTACTCCGAGAAGCTTGAAAAATACTTCTTTTTTTTTTTAATGTCCAGCAGTACGTATTTATCTGTTTTTGATTAATGTAGTTGTCTGTTTAATATGTGTAGTGTCTATTCATGATACAAACTCTATATTTTACTGTCTTTCAATGCTTTATTTTCTAGGGGGCAATTCCTTAAATAACCTTATAGAGCTAAAGACAATCAACATAAATCCTACAGACACCACAGTGCCTCTTCTCAGTGATTGTACAGAAGTAAGTGAAGTTTGCGTAAGGGGAATTATTCTTGTATGCAATTGAAAAGTATTTTCTTGCAAGAGGCGCATCAAAACCACTGGTGTGATTGTTAAAGCATGGTATTTTGTTTTTCCTCTATTCTAGAAGCTTTTCTGGCAGTTTTAAAGTTAATTATCCTGATGAGTTCTACTGTAATCACAGTGCAACTCTGTAATAGCTTCAGCAGTCAATATATTTTTGTTTCTGATGTAATTCACTATATTTTTGAGTCAAGGTGGCATCTCAGTAAACTTAAATCTGGGGTTCATTTTAGAGGGTGATAAAGCTTGTAGTTCTGGATGTTTTCAGTAACAAGAAGGAATGTGTACTGAATTTTCAGGAGATTTAAAGTGAAATCATTGGTAAATTTCTAAGGCCATGTGTTTATCTTAGAGTATACAGTGCTGAAAAGCCAAATGTTTGAACTTGCAGATTTATTTTGTTATGGTGACAAAGTCAAGCAAAAGTTTGAGATCTTTCCTGTTTGTTGTGAACAAGTAGAGATCCCCAAAGATGTCAATCTAGTTTTTTCTTCTTAGTATCACAGGTATATTGAGATTGCAATCAAGCAGTGCAGAAGCTCTGGAATTGATTGCAAAATACATGGCCTCAGCATCCTGGGACGTATACGTGCGGAGGATGAGGATTTGGCAGCGGTCCCTTTCCTTGCTTCTGATAATGAGGAGGAGGAGGATGACAAAGCTAATACTGGAAGGTAGGTAACTACAGGTGGAAAAAAATTAATAAAGAGACTTAGTTTTTATATATTCCATTCAGAAGATTAATCATGAGAAGTACAGCTTAATTAGGTTGAATGAAAAGAGAAATATGTTTGGTAGAACTGTAGGTAGGTCATTTGTTGATAAATTCTTTAAAATTATCAGACTAGTAAGTTGGTAGCATTTTGCAGAGGGTTTTTTTTGCTTCCCAAAATTGAAAATGTAGCTGAAAATTTAATATGTTCATACTTGGTATGTAGCACACACATATATATACACATGTATATACGCGTGTGTGTATGTATGTATACACCACTGTTCAGGAGAATAGAGATTCTATTCCTTGTTTTGTTTACTTTTGTTTTAAAATCTTATTTTTCATAGATACCACTCAATTGTAATCATTTAGGTTGGATATTGAAACCATTCAAAAATGTAAAATAAGTAGATGAAATAAAAACATGGTTATGGTTATAGCATATAGGTTGCTAAACTGACTTTTTCTCCCTAAATATACTCAGCCTTGTTAGAAAGAAGGCAGCTGGGCTGGAATCAGCAGCTACAATAAGAACCAAAGTTTTTGTCTGGGGACTGAATGACAAAGATCAACTGGGAGGACTGAAAGGTTCCAAGGTATGTTTGTGGTTTTAATATTTTTATAAGGCAGTATGAGCTGTCTAGCAATATGTGGTGGCTGTTGCCTCAGTTCCTCCTCTGTATAAGACAGAAGCAGCTAAAAATAAAATGTACAAGCCTCACACAAATTTAATTGAAATTTAATCAGAATTTTAAAGTTTATTTTATGGCTTTTTGATGTTAAGACATCTACTAGGTGGAAAATCCAGGGCAAATTTATGTTTTGGTTATTTCCCTGAAATGTAGAGGGTTTTTTTTAGCAGCCATGTAATCATTTATTTTAGATGATAGCAGACTAATTCTTTCAAAAATCTGTATCGCTCTCTGTATTTTGGGTTTTTTTGAGTTTTTTGCATGTGTAAAATGTAGATAGCAGTGAACTTTTCTGTCTATTACCTGTAAATGGAGGCAGTTCAGTAATCAGAAAAATAATTTTAATTCAGATCTTTTCATTAGCATAACTTGATTGCATTTTAGTGCAATTTGAGAGGAATTTCAGGTCAGTATGCAACTGCTTATACATAATTTTTGATATGATGCAAGATGCAAGAGATGCTAAAAGCATTAATTTATGCTGTAAATAATGTGGATTGTTGTGTCACTTTGGAAAAGGAGAGGAAGGAGGAAGAGGGAAAAAAAGGTTAAGCTACTGTATTCTTCATCTTGTACTGGTGCGTAAAATGAGGGCTTAAGTTCTGAAGTGCTCCAAACATACTGAAGGCAGAGTTTGACTTTCTTTGACTGAAGTGTTTGTCTCCTTGTAGAAAAGGGAGAACTCTAAGACAGCTAAATGGGAGATGTGAGGGAAGAAAAAAATAAAATACATGAATAAATATGAACTAAATCTGTGAAGATTAAACTTCTATAGGTGGAAAAATCATGCTAATATGAACTTACACATTTTATCTATGAGGTCTTAGCAAGTATTAGTATTATAAATTGCATAAATTGATCAGGATAGTAATTTCAGTGCTAGTTTACAAATGTCCTACAAACTTTTTTCTTCATATACTGCAGTGAAATAGTCTGTTGTAAACATCTTAGCTGCTTAAAAATAACTGAATATTTACCTCTCTTATAAAAGGGAATAAGCCAGGTTTTAGTATGTGTTCATTTAAAGCACGTGAAGGGTGTACTGGTGTATTCTTTATTAATATATAACAATATATATACATACATATCAAGTCAGCTTGATCAAAGACTACTTTGTTGTAATGAAGAAAATAGGTTGCGTGTGGTTTTTTTTTCCCTTTCTAATCTAAATTGCTAAAGCATTTTGCTACTGAGAAACCTACTTGTGTTTCTGTGTTTCCTGTATGCTGTTTTGAAGCGTGCTGGTTATCACTTTCAGTTAGGTTCATTTTGCTGTTAAACTTTTCTTCAGAACTAAGTTGTTTTTTCTCAAGACAAAAACTATACTAAAAATAAAATCATTGTTTTTATCCCATTTCATTTTCTCTCGGGGTTTGTATTTGTCATGGTTTCTGTATTGCATGCCTTTTCTTGGTTCTTGTCTTTTGTGTGATGTATATTAATGGATATGTGCGAAGTGTTCAAATACTATGAGGAGTTTTCATATATAATAAGTGAAATAACTGTCAGAGCTTTATCACTTCAGGAATGCTCTTTTTTGTAGTATAAAATTGCAAAATGTATTGTAATGATTTCTGTTTCCCACCTACTCTAGATAAAGGTTCCTTCATTTTCTGAAACCCTGTCTGCCTTGAATGTTGTACAAGTAGCTGGAGGATCCAAAAGCCTTTTTGCAGGTAATACAAGTTGAAAGTACGTACTATAATTTAAGGGTAGAAATAAATTTCCAGTTGTAAAACATCGATGGTATTATGAACTGGTTGTTTTTGTTTTTTTTTTCTTTCCCATTTTTAGTGACTGTAGAGGGTAAGGTATATGCCTGTGGAGAAGCCACAAATGGAAGGTTGGGTTTAGGAATATCCAGTGGAACAGTGCCTATTCCCCGCCAGATAACAGCTCTCAGTAACTACGTTGTAAAGAAGGTGGCTGTTCATTCAGGTACTGACTGTTGCTATTCTTACATACATAACCAGAACATTAAGCCTAAAAATAGAAATTGTTTTGTAGTTTATTTAGTGCTGTAAAACACCAGAATATTTGATTTTTTTTTTTTTAATTCCTTTTTCAGTAAGTACGGGTTGTTAAATTCTATGTAAGACGCTAAATTGTATGAATTTAGACTGTACCTAGTTCCTTACCTGCTGGAAAACTTACTGTAGTCTGATCCAAAGGAAGTATTTTTAAATATTGCTAAATGGTGGGTTTGAAATTTTGTTTGCTGATTTCCTTGCAGCATTGAAAATAGCAAATTAAGTTGTTATTTCTATTTTTAATGTGCTGGGAAGCCTACAGTCAAAAATGTTTAAATTAAAACACACTGAAGCTCCTAAGAACGTAGCTAACCTGTGGGTGGAAAGACTCATGCATCTACATCAAAAATACAAAGCAGCGTCAAATTCCTGAAACTTTTGCTTGACCTTTGCTGCCTGCTTGAGCACTTAAATTTGTATTTGTACTTTCAGGTGGCCGGCATGCTATGGCACTAACTGTAGATGGAAAGATATTTTCGTGGGGTGAAGGAGATGATGGTAAACTTGGTCACTTCAGTCGAATGTAAGGATGCCAGTTTTATCTGTATTTCAGCAAGAAGGAACATTTGTGGGTAGCTGTGCTATGACATGCAATACCACTGTTGACAGTGGCAGAATTTTTAACAGAAATAAAACATCTTTGTTCTGAAAAGATTTTTTTCAGCTGTGTTTATCAATAGTGCAGCATTAATAGCAGTTTCAAAAGAAGTCCTTATTAGTATTTTTGAATGTTACTGATGAAATAATATACTTCTGGAGTTTGAGATTCTGTTACTGCTATGAGGTGAAGTTTAGTGAGCTACCTTGACATGTAAAACTGTACTGATTTTACTTTCCTGAGCACTAGCAGCTCCTACTGCTGCTCTGCAAGTTTTTTTGTTCTTTGACTTGAATTCACAAATTTGACAGCTAGAAATAAATTTATTATTTCAGTCTTCCACATGACAGTGGTGAGGAAGAATTTGTCAGGATTTTTCTTTGAATATGATGTAGAACAAAGTTTTGGGAGGAAAAGAATAGACTTAGCCCATGGGGAAATCTTTGTTTATCATTCTGGTATATTCCAAAAAGCTGTTAAGAATACATAGAAAACTCCGGTGTTTTTAGATGTGACAACAAATAAATATACCTAGTTGTATGTTTCTCAAAGTTATGAAAAGGAAAGTCAGTTTAGAGCAGCATTATTATTTTATTGTTCAAATGTCTTGTGTTTTCTGTAATGTATTAAAAGAAAAATTTGGAATTCCTGCATGGGAGAATTTCGTGGCATTTCGCAGAAGCTGTACATATGTGTATAAAACATTAATAGTGACATTAATAGTGACTCTTATACAATCAGTATTAGAAAAAAAAGACGTTAAAAGACATACATTTCAGTGGTATAAATTCAAAACTAATAGTGCTAATAAGAAATTAGCATTGGAATCACCAGTTGCATTTTATCTTCAGGTTACTGTAATTTTACATAACAAATTTTTGAATTGTAGAACTTAATGTACCGTGCAACTCTTCAAAAATAATGCAATGATATATTGTTTTTTCACTCTCTTTAGGAATTGTGATAAACCCAGGTTGATTGAAGCACTGAAAACCAAACGTATCCGTGATATTGCTTGTGGCAGCTCCCACAGTGCTGCCATTACCTCTAGTGGTGAGCTGTATACATGGGGTCTTGGAGAATATGGAAGGTTAGGACATGGAGATAACACTACACAACTGAAGCCGAAGATGGTAAAACAAATGTTTCTCATCTCTGATGAAATGTGAATATGTTTATTTAGTAAATTGTAACATAAAGTTAAAGCAAAGCCAAAACCATGAATGTGGTATAAATATATTGTTTTTAAGTGATGTGATGAGCCTTTGGTATACCTACCTCTGATGTGCTGCATATTTCAGCAGGGCCAAAAAGATGCAGTCTCTCTTGCTTTTTTTGGAATATGATTCAGAGCAGCTAGTGCTGTTTTGAGCATACATGTCATGCATCTGTTTTGACACATAACTGTCACTGAGTGGTATTGGATCTTGAGTATGTAGGACTTGATAAACCTGGGCATAAATAACAAGATCAAGTGCAACAGCTTGAAAACGTTTGTAAAGTTTTTAAAAGATAATGAATGTATTTGAAACATCTTTTTTTTCTCTTTTGTAGGTTAAAGTGCTCCTTGGCCACAGAGTAGTTCAGGTTGCTTGTGGAAGCAGAGATGCTCAGACTCTTGCTTTGACAGATGAAGGTAGGACTATCTTGTTCCAGAAACTTTCTGGCACGTGGGAATACTGTGATCATTGTTTGACCTACAGTTTGGTGTTTGTTAGGTTTGGTGTTTTCTTGGGGTGATGGTGATTTTGGAAAACTGGGCCGAGGAGGAAGTGAAGGATGCAACATTCCTCAGAACATTGAAAGACTAAACGGCCAAGGCGTTTGTCAGATTGAGTGTGGTGCACAGTTCTCGTTGGCATTGACCAAGTCAGGAGTGGTATGGACGTGGTATGTGAAATTTGCCAGAAAATATTAATAAAACAGTTGAAAAGTATGTGTTGTATTTACTGTTATTTGATCACCTTAACCCCATTTGTACTTTATCTGTGTGCTGTCTTTGTCTTTTAGATAGGAAACTCTTTGAGATAAGCTGTAATCCGTTCAATTACTCACCATGTCTTGTAGCATACTGAGTTGTGTTGTACTCTTCTAGAATGCCTGAGTTTCACTGAACGTTTTCTCTTTTGGGAACAATGAAGTATGCAAAAGAATGTCAAATTAAGACTTGGGAGCAGGGAGGGGAAAAAAGAGAACATGAGAATTGTAGCCTGCAGTTAAAACAGAGATAGATATTTAGAAAGTAACAAGAATATGGGCTAATAAGAGTAAGCAAGTGTTCAGAATGGATGGATAGGACTACCTTGAAAACACAGGACACTGCGGAGTTCACTGCTGCTTGGAAAGCCACTGAGCTGTCAACAGTGACCCTTTTTATTTTTCTTCTCTTTGTTTGTTTCTGCTTTTGTTTTGAATGCAAGCTTCACTTTCTAAGTTTATAAATCTTTCTGTAAAATTTGTCAATTTCTGTAATACAAATCAATTTCAGATCTCTACAGCTCAAGGTCTTTACCCCACCTTTGGGTATAAATTGACCTGTTTCACATATATAAAACCTAGGGATATGTAAAATGTTTATTTTTGTTGTTATTTGTCAGCAATTGATAATATGGAGAAATCCACAAAACTTCTGTTTTTAAAAGTTACTTCTTTTATTAAAAGGGAGAAAAGCTTTTAGTGGAGTTCTCATTTATTGCTGGCCTCTAGAAACTATGTTCATCTCTCTTCTTGCGGTGATGAAAGAAGTAAGAGGAAGGGGAATTCGGCAGTCTTCAAGAATGTTTTGCAAAATTCTTGCATAATTTCATGACATTAAAAGATTTCAAGGAGATTTTTTGGTCTGTTTCAGCTGTGCATGTGTGTACTTCAGAAAGGCTGAGATGCTGCTTAAGTTTTATCTTCATGAATTTGTACTGATTTGAGGGAATAATTGTAATTTCTGTGTTACATCTTTAGGTAGGCAGTACTACTGTATGTCACATTCACCTCCAGCATGACCTATCTTTTCTTTAGAAATTGGTGGTGGTGAGCTGCAGAAATAAGTGAATGGTTACTAAAAACACAGTGAAAGAAATACCAGTCTTTTTCCTCTTCGTTAACATATTTAGAGGTGTTTTAAGGTGCCTACATTAGTTTTTCTCTATGGTATATTTTTAATGTGGTTTGTTTTCTTCATGACAATTTTAGAAGACCAGATTATGGAGGCTTGAGAACCTATACTGAGGCTTGCAGCAGTATGAAGAATCTCAATTCTCTCTACGTAGTAGTTCTCATTTGTTTTCCAAGTGAGTGGACTTGGTAAAGGATCTGGTATCTTTAGGTTTATCCTTAATAGTATAAGTTGGTCCAAAAAGAATAATAAATCAATTTTGTAGATATTTATAATTGCAGTGTATCTGCAACAGGTGAAATTCCGTATAACTGCAGCTGCACTATGTACAAAAAGTCATAAGTGATGCCTGTCGTAGACGGAGGTGAAATGTAGTGGGGTCAAAGAATTGTAGTTATCCTTTGTTATTCAGTTTTGAAGACTTTGTTGTTTTAATCCCACTGATAAATGAGGATTTTTTTATTCTGCAATCTGCATTGACAAAGGAATGTATGAACACTATAATTGTCCTGAATTTTGCTTTTATTTTTGTGTCTGTTTTAGGGGTAAGGGAGATTACTTCAGGCTGGGCCATGGCACTGATGTACATGTACGAAAGCCTCAAGTAGTAGAGGGTCTGAGGGGCAAAAAGATCGTGCACGTGGCAGTGGGTGCCCTCCACTGTCTAGCAGTTACTGACACTGGACAGGTATGTTATGTATCACCCTCCTTTCCCCTTTTTCCTCCATCCACAAAGAAACAAACTGTTGAAGAAGACTGTAATAGCATCAGTGGTGATTAAGTGGAATAATTTTTTTTACAATAATTAAAATATATTAGACCTCATATTATTACTGGACTTTAAATGTTGCCTTTGTAGCTTTTGTAGTATTTTCCTAGTTTGTGGATTATCTGCATGATCTGTTCTCTGCTTCTCACTCCTAAAACACAGTAGTAGTCATAATGTTTGGTTAGCTTCTTCTGCTGTGATCCAGCACTATAATTGTTGTGGTGTTGATTCAGATATCTGCTGTAATTACTGCAAAATTGATTCTTTTAATTTAGCTGTTCACTGTGAACACTGTGTAATTGATCAGCTGATGATTTATAAATCTGCAGTGATTTATGAATCACCCTAATAAAGGGTTACTTTTTTTTAATTTATGACAATGCCTGCATTATTTAAAAAAAAAAAAAAAAGCAATAGGTTCTCTAAAGTATCCTGGATTATTAATACTAAGATTTTTATGTAGGAGTTGTAAGGAAAACAAATGAGGCAATCAGTGAGGTGAAGTAATGAATTAAAATGTCTTCTGGCAGGTTTATGCTTGGGGTGACAATGACCATGGGCAACAAGGGAATGGAACTACTACAGTCAATAGAAAGCCCACCCTTGTACAGGGCTTGGAAGGCCAGAAAATCACCCGGGTTGCTTGTGGATCTTCCCACAGTGTAGCATGGACTACAGTGGATGTAGCTACACCATCTGTTCATGAACCAGTACTTTTCCAGACGGCGAGGGACCCTTTAGGTGCTTCTTATCTTGGTTGGTAGACATCACCGTATGGTTTTTTTGTGCCAGATTAGAGTTAGGTATGTGTGTGGTTTGACAGCTGATAGAAGAGTGTGAAAAGAACACTGTCTAAAGAAAACTAAAAGACAGTAAAGAAGTGAAAACATTAAAGACCAAAAAACATCCAACATAAGGAACACCCCCATCCAAGAAAATAAGACTTCTTCCTGAAAATGGAGATCACAAGGGGCTTGTTCAAAAGTAGAGTGCAACATACTTTATCAAACACCTCAAAGCCTTTGAATTTAATATGGGATAGAGTTTTACGGACATAGTGGTGGATGGATGCTACTGTAATATTGGCCTTGTTACGTGTTGTCGCTTACTATAGTTCTTACACTACTGCTATCTTTTTGTTTCTGAAGTAAGTGACTAAGAATTACTGAGAAAAGACAGAAAAGTTTTATATTAAACATAAAAGGTCCAAACGTTTTGCTGGTTGCTTTCTTTGAAAACTGTGTATTTAAAGAAGTGTAAGAACTATACACATAGAATACTTGTTTAGTATTTTTAGGATACCTAATTAATATTAATGTTGTTCGAGAAATTTCTGTTTAAGTAAACTTGTTTTAAATGCCAATTGCTGGAATATTTATATCTGTGTTATCCTATTCTTCATGAATAAGTAAAAAGGTGGAACACTATTTTATGAAGGCATTTTCTGAAAAGCCTCGGTATTGATTCCAGTATTGTAACTGTAGGAACTGCAGTTTAAAAATCTCCTGTAGACTTAGATTTACAGTCACTTTATTGTGTAGATGACAGAGCACTGGCACGGCATTCCCAGAGAGGCACCTCTGAAAGGTGCCTGAACGTGGGCCTGGGCACTCCGTTCAGGGGGGCCCTGCTGGAACAGGGGTTGAAGCAGATGAACCCAAAGGTGCCTTCCAACCTCAACCACTTTATGATTCTGATCTTAAATGACCTACCTGCCTTCTCTTTTTTCCCCCATACTTCAGGTGTTCCTTCAGATGCGGATTCTTCTGCTGCCAGTAACAAGATCAGCGGCGCAAATAGTTCGAAGCCGAATCGCCCTTCCCTTGCTAAGATTCTCCTGTCGCTTGATGGGAACGTTGCCAAACAGCAGGCGTTATCTCATATTCTGATGGCATTACAAATCATGTATGCCAGGTGGGTGTGCAAGGATTCCTTTGTTTTAAAGAGCAAAATAGGTCATAGTTTACCATCTTTCACTGTCTCTTGAGTCAGCTGTAAGTGGTTTTACAAGTTTGGACTTTTCAGGATAGGGCCAAGCTTCTTCTAAATTTTCTTTCGATGTTCATATTAGGTTTCTTTAGAATGAGAAGCTTTCAGCACCTGGGGAAAAGTGTTTATTCGGGAATGCTCAAGTAAGCTGCGTCATACGGGTATAAATACATCATGATAGGTGTAGTGGAAGAAGCAGCAGGGAACAGGGTTGAAAGAATAATAAAACTTTACCATTCCCTCCTCTTGATAGAGAGGATTCGTGCTAAAATTTATCAAGAGGAGAACTTACGTAAAATAGTATGACCTGAAGACTCGGTATATAAGCGTTTAACTTGAAGAATGGAACTACTTTGTCAGTTCCAGAACTTGGAAACCTTTGCTTATTTTATTAAGACAAGCTGATCCCATTCTTTTTTGTAGTTCAACGAAGGAGTATAATTAAGCTTATATGAATCTGTCCTAAATGATTTTAGGGATGCAGTTGTTGGAGCGCTGATGCCTGCAAGTATGATTGCACCAGTGGAATGTCCCTCTTCATCGCCAGCCCCCCCATCAGATGCTACTTCTACAGGAAGCCCTGCAAGTGGAGATGAATGCATGCTTGTAGGGGATATAGAAGAGAGGCTGAGCCCAAACCCGTGGCAGGACAGGAGAGGGGAGGTAGTGTCAAATGAATTTTTTCAACATTGTTTAACAGTAAAGATGAAAAATACTGTTCAATATTTAGTTTGGTAGTATAGTAGCAGAGGTAAAACAGTTGTTTTCATGCTCTAATTTGTAGAGTGGGTGCTATGTGTATGTCGGATTTGGAAAAACTACAATTTTTGGTGAAATCAACTTTGAACTTTCAACATGCAGTCTGTCATTAAAATGCAATTTTGATTTATAGTAGCATTTTAAAGTTGGTTTTAAAATGTTTATTATTTGATCAGATATGACAGTAATTTTACAAGAATGATTGAAAAAAATCTGGATTAAGAGACTGTTCAACAATTATTTAATGAAATATCATTGTAAACTTATATTAACTAATGTAGATAGAAGAGCCTAAATGGATTTCCACTCTTGATTCTGAACTGCTAGTAGAACCATAAAAAAGACAGAAGTACTCCTGAAAATCTTTTCCTTCCCAGACTGCTAATTGGACATGTATTGTTTGGGGTTGTCTTTTGCATTGCGGACTCTTCTGCAGACTCTGATGTTTTATTGTGTGTGTTTTGTAGTATGTGGGGGATGTGGCTGGCTTATCATATTAGGAACATAAAATAGAAGCTAGGAAAACAGGGAGTGAATCTGTTGTATTTGAATTTGTGCCTGTGTATGAATTGCTGCTGTCTTTTAACACAAACTCTTCTAAAAAATATTTACTCTCCTAAAGGATTTATAGTCTCTCATTGCAGCCTCTGTTACTTTTGTTCATTTTGGCTAGGTTGTTTCTTCAGAAGATGCTGTGACGCCATCTGCTGTAACTCCATCAGCTGCTGCTGCCTCTTCCCGTCCTTTCATTCCAGTCACAGATGATCCTGGAGCTGCCAGCATCATTGCAGAAACCATGACAAAAACCAAAGAAGTAATGTTGTCAATGCCTTCCTCAAAACTCAAGTTGTTATAATGCTTTTATTGAACAATTATACTGTTTTGGTTTGTCTAAGGTTACCCTATAAATGATTGCATTTTTAAAGTATATTCAATTACTGTTACTTTTTTTTTTCCTAAATCTTAAGAAACAGGTTTAATAGTAGCTGAATTCTGAGGCCATGTAGTCCCAGAATTGCAAATTGTGTCTTAAACTGCGTTCAGACTTCTTCAGACAAGTTAACACGTTTGTATTCTTTCATCCTCACTGTCTAAATCCTTCTGCAATTTGTTTTGTAGGATGTAGAAAGCCAAAGTAAAGTGTCTGGACCAGAACCTCAGTACTTGGATGAGTTTACTAGTCTATTAGTCCCAGATGATACGCGAGTCATGGTTGACCTGCTAAAGCTTGCTGTGTCCAACCGAGCAGGTGAAAAGGGAAGAGATGTTCTCTCAGCTGTTCTGTCTGGTATGGGCACAGCTTACCCACAGGTCAGGTTTTGTTATCTTGCATTTTAACTATGTCCTTTTTATTTTTAGCTTACTAGAATATTTTCTTCTATCTGAAATATAGTGTGATATACTGAGAAGCTTAGTAATCATGAACATTAGAGTCGAACTTAATGCATGTGAACCTTAATGACTGTAACGGAAATACTACATGAATATATGTATTTGAAATAAATGTAAAAATGTCTGATACTTAAATCATAATATGCATATATAATTTGATATATAAATCATATATGATTTATCATGCTGGCAAAGCATGAAGCTGAGTTAACCAAGATAAGAAGTTGAGAAATATTTGCAGAGTGTCCATGGGTGTGAGTTTTCCTGGGAAAACTAACGAACAGTGTGAATGAATGTTATAATACTGGCTACCAAAAGCTGTACAACGTAATATGACAATCATAACTGTTGTATACAATATCTGCTTTTGGGAATGAACTGAATGTTGTTTAATGTTTCTTTAATATTTTTCTAATGAGTAATGATGCATTTGCTTAAGATGCTCAGATGACATATTTCATTTATGGCTCTGCACTGCTTAAAGTCTGCTTTGAAACATCGGAAGTGATCGTGCAAAGCTCTTGTTTGTATTTCTTTTTTCACTAATCAAAAAGATAAATAATGACTTTGCGAAGAATTCTGAGATTTTTTTAAAAATTAATGATACAAACGACAAGACAGCTGTACTTTAAAAAAAAGAAATCTTAGGGTATTATCTGTTCTACTAAACCATGGTTGTGTGAGACCACTCTACCAGATGCTATTAGTAAAAGAGTAACAAAGTGGTATTTCAGAAACTATTAAATATATTTCAAATCTTTAAATTCCTTATAATGATCATATATATCAGTGATATTCCATTCTGGATTTGAAATGTAGTCGTATCCCTCCCACTGTAATTAAATACACGCATTTACATATCCATTTTTTTAATTGTTCAGGTATTAATTAAAAAATTAAATTAAAAAATTAATTAAAAATTATATTAAAATCTTTTTTCCCCACTCAGAGTCAGAATTTTTGTTTGAGACTGCTCTTCAAAAATGAGTATAATTGGAGTTTTCTCTCTAAACAATACATTTTAATATTGCATAGTGATCACATATTTACATTTTTCACTAATCTGTGGCTTATGCGTTACAATTTAGTTTTTCTGCAAGGGAAAACATTAGTTGTTTTGACATTTGCTTAATTTTTTTCAAATTCTGAATGAATGTGATAGTTTATGAATCAGAATACACGTTGTTTTTCTTCTAATTCTAGAAGAGTGATAGTTGGCTTAGAGTTCTTGGACTAACCATACATGGTTTTCATTAGCTTTATTTTTAGGTGTGTCTGTTTTTCTTGAATTAGGTTGCTGACATGCTGTTGGAACTCTGTGTTACTGAGTTAGAAGATGTGGCAACTGACTCACAAAGTGGCCGCCTCTCTTCGCAACCAGTTGTGGTAGAAAGCAGCCATCCATACACTGATGATACATCATCTAGTGGCACAGTTAAAATACCAGGTATAGGATTCCTAGAGTTATGTTGCTAAAACTCAGGTACTTGCAAGCCTGCACATGTAAAATCTTTTCTTAGCTTACAGAAATGTGTATTGAACTTTTAAGGTCATACTGTGTGTTCTGTTGCTACAATAAGATGTTTCTTAGAACTCTTGTATACTGCATGAACATGTCAGTCATGTGAAATATACATTTACCCAAGTTTGGGTCCTGTGACTGAATTCTGTACACTGCTTTTCTGCAGCTGCATATTACTGCTGTTTTCTGTTCATTTACAAAGCTGAGAATGACCGCAGTCATTTTCAGGGTCAGTAATTGAACACTCGTCACACAGCCTTAATCATTAGGAAATACTTTTTTCCTTCTGTGCTGTATTTTCATCTAATGCTTCCTCCAGTACTGGTACTTAGCTGCCTGTTGCCTTTACCTTTCGATATTTGTCTTAACTGTAAATAGACATTTTTTGCTATGGCAACTTCAGTTGGGAATGTTCTGAATGTAGTCTTCTGTATGCTAGCCCCGATTCACATGAGCTGCCTGTGATGCAGGTCTTTCAAAGGGAAGGAGTTAGAAACAGTGTCATTAAACCAAAGCAAGTTCACATTTTTATTTTTATTAATGGGCACTATGGCTTCCAAACAATTGCATTTGAGTTCATGTGGATTTCTAAAATACTGCGTTTGCTTGTGGGATTGATTGCTCTGTAGAAGTGTGTAAATTCTTTGTTGCTGTTTAGGTGCTGAGGGACTGAGAGTAGAATTTGATCGCCAGTGTTCTACAGAGCGGCGTCATGATCCACTCACCATCATGGATGGTGTCAACAGAATTGTTTCCGTCCGATCAGGTGCTTTTCAAAAGTGTCTTGTGTGATTTACTGTTAAACATTGAATTAAATGTACCACCATCTGTGACACAGTCCTTGTGAGCAATATGCCATTAAAAAGCAGGAAAACGTATAAACTGATATTCTATTTTAAATCAAAAAAGAATGATCTATACACAGCCATACAAGACTGAACTTGAATCTTTGAATATATAGACTCTCAGACATATATGTGATATTTTTCCTAAGAGCAGTTAGAATATAAAAAATTAGTTTCTAGCATTCACAGCCCATGTATGATTTTCTGCATAATCAAAGTATATTTGAACAAATTGAAAAGCAATTGGAAGAGGATACTTCTTTCGCTACCCTTAGAGCTTTTCAAGTAATAGTTGCGGAAATTTGAGCTTTTTTTTTTACAGTCAAGACAAATGCTCTTCTTCTGTTGAATGCCCAAAATAGAATCTAGACTCTGTCTCTGTTTTCTGCTCTGTTCTGTGTACCTGACTCTACGTGAAATCTCCACATCTTTTATCCCACTATCTATGATTTCCTTTTTAAGCGCTGATGCTTTTCAGTAGATGGTAGAGGAATGTTTTAATTCTCATCAAATCTTACATTAACCTTTCCCATACATGACTCTTCCACATGAGGTCTAAGTAGTACTACCTATACTTAACATTTTTCAGCACTTGTGATGTGAGCTTTTACTGTTAACCACTTTTTCCCCAGCCTGTTTCAAACGCACATCTTCATGTGTTTCATTACTGAGCTGTTTCTAAAGCTTAATGTTTTAATACATTTTTGTAATATGAAAACGTAATTTGAAAACAGGACAGTGGGTTGTAGTAAGAGCTCATAATTGTCTTTTGAAAGTGGTATTAAAAGCACTGAGGACATAGAATAGAAGTGGTAATTGAACTGTTTAAGACTTAGTTTTGGTTATATAACATGTTTATCGGTATGTGCATATGCTCTATATACACTTTTCTTCTGGAATATATTTATGTGATGTTTGTAATAATAAAATAACCCTAGAGAGAAGTTATTATTGCTGAGTAGGTTGCAGTGGGTTGGTCAGCACACATGAACATGTTCATATTACTTACTGTAACAGGTCGTGAGTGGTCAGATTGGTCTAGTGAGTTGCGAATTCCAGGGGATGAACTAAAGTGGAAGTTCATCAGTGATGGCTCTGTAAATGGATGGGGATGGCGATTCACCGTTTATCCGATCATGCCAGCTGCAGGTAAGGTATAGATCTCATGTATGGATGAGTGAGAGTATATTTACCAATGTGATACATGCTAAAGCTTAATTTTCTTTTTTATTCATGCTAAGAAAATGTTTTCTTTCATACATAGGAAACATTTTCAACAAAGGCCTGAGAGGTGCACTTCTACATAGGGGAGAGAAAAATGTTTTGTAGTTGCTCTAGTTTGTCTCTCTATTTGTGAAGGGAAGTTTCTTCAGAGAAACAATTCAAGTGATCTGTATACATTTTTTCCCTAATGAATCCATGGAATTAGGTGAATTATGTGGTGACTGGTGTGACTCAAGGGGGTGGCTTAAAGCAAGAGTCAGAGGAAGTTCAGATTGGGTATTAGCGAACAATTCATCACTGAGAGGAGAGTGGCCAGGCACTGGAACAGGCTTCTCAGGGAAGTGGTCATGACCCTAAATCTTTTGGTGTTCAAGAAGCGTTTGGGTGATACTCTTAGATGCATCAGTACCCCCAGTCCTGGGGGTATTAGTCGATGCTCGGCTGAGCATGAGCCAGCAGTGTGCCCAAGTGGCCAAGAAGGCCAATGGCATCCTGGCTTGTATCAGAAATAGTGTTAACAGTAGGAGCAGGGAAGTCATTCTCCCTCTGTACTCAGCCCTAGTGAGGCCCCACCTCGAGTACTGTGTCCAGTTTTGGGCCCCTCACTGCAAAAAAGACTTTGAGGCCCTGGAGCATGTTCAGAGGAGGGTGACAAAGCTGGTGAGGGGTCTGGAGCACAGGCCTTATGAGGAGCAGCTGAGGGAGCTGGGATTGTTCAGTCTGGAGAAGAGGAGGCTCAGGGGGGACCTTATCGCTCTCTATAATTACCTGAAGGGAGGCTGTAGTGAGCTGGGGGTCAGCCTCTTCTCTCTTTTAACTAGTGACAGGACGAGGGGGAATGGGCTTCAAGTGGCGCCAGGGGAGATTTAGGCTGGACATTAGGAAATACTACTTTTCTGAAAGAGTGGTCAGGCGCTGGAATGCGCTGCCCAGGGAGTTGGTGGTGTCACCATCCCTGGAGGTGTTCAAGAAACGTTGAGAGACATGGTTTAGTGGGGTTATTAGTGGTAGGTGGATGGTTGGACTAGGTGATCTTGCAGGTCTTTTCCAACCTAGCTAATTCTATGATTCTATGATCATTTAACTCTTAGGTTGCCCTGTGTGGAGTTGGGAGTTGGCCTCAGTGATCCTTGTGGATCCATTATAACCCAAGATATTACATGTCATGAAAATGCCTCTTTCTTCCAGTCCCTTCAAAGGGAGGTGGAATGGACCAACTCAGATGTAGACTGGCACTGTAGACTGCTGTGTTTGTTTATCAGATCTTGCTCTTACTTATGTTCTTATTTTAATCCAAGGGCAAATCTTCAAATCTTCTCCACCTTTCCTTTTTATTTCTTACAGGCCCCAAAGATCTTCTCTCAGATCGTTGCATTCTTTCATGTCCCTCAATGGATTTGGTTACGTGTTTGTTGGATTTTCGCTTAAATTTTGCTTCCAACAGGAGTATAGTTCCTCGCTTGGCAGCTTCTCTTGCAGCTTGTGCTCAACTGAGTGCCCTAGGTAGGTGTAAGTACTGAATTTAAATCTACTTTTTTGAAGTTAAAATTATTGTTTTAGGGTAATTCTGGGTTTTCTGTGCTTGTTTCTTTAGCTGCTGGCCATAGAATGTGGGCTTTGCAGAGACTACGGAAACTGCTCACAACAGAGTTTGGCCAGTCTATTAACATCAATCGGATTCTTGGAGATAATGATGGAGAAGCACGAACTTTGGTAAGAGGGCACGGAAGGTCTTCTCTAACATTTTTCTCGTAGAGATGTTTGTTAAGCATTAAAAATGTTGGTCCTTATTTACAAGGTTTTTATTGTTAGCCACAAAATAGGAAATGTGCCAAATGAATGCCCTACTTGCACATCTCTGCAAGTCCCTGTAAAGGGTTTTCATTTTAGAAAAAATAAAGCTAATTCCAGTTTTGTGTCCGTGTAATTTTGGAATTGTCAAAAATGATAGAAATACTTTTGTATTAGGAAATGACACTTCGCATAGCAAACTGTGGTTTGGGAGGCTATTAATGTTTTGTCAGGACCATCTAAATAACTTCCCGTAACACACAGTCTAATTTTCAACTTCTGTGATTTCTCTAGAGTTTTACAGGGAGTGCTTTAGCTGCTTTGGTTAAAGGTCTCCCAGAAGCATTGCAGCGACAGTTTGACTATGAAGACCCTATTGTGAGAGGTGGCAAACAACTACTTCACAGCCCTTTCTTTAAGGTAATGGGATAAAATAAGTAAGATAGAGAAACTTCATTTAAGGGCTGCTTTTAATGGATTTTGAACAATTAGTCTGAAGTCACTAAGATTATTTTGAGTAACGATAAAATCAGAATACTACTTTGAAAATGAGAAACAAATATGGAAATACAGAATCAGGAATACCTAGCTAGGCTGAGGTAGGTAGTTCAGAACAATATCTTGGAAGTGTAGTACACTACAGCTTAAGTATGACAGTTGATTTCTGAATTGTCCTAACAGGAATATTGTATATTTTTGTCCTTTTAAATATTCTGAAGGTGTTACTTACCTCCAGTAGGAACAAATAAGAATATCTTAAAAGGAAAGCTATTCAGTTTTGTGCTGTGTACTTCAAAGTACAGAGAAATGAGCTGAACAAGTCTAGAGAAGAGCAACAAGAATAAAAAGGCTGAAAAAAGCTTCCCCTGTAGTAAACGTAAGAGGATTTGTCTGTCTTAGAGAAGTTCTTAAAATGTAGAAAAGGTTTTTCAGGGTAGAAGTTATCCATTGTTTACTGTCTTTGCCAGTAACATGCTGAATTAATTGATTTAGTTGGAGGAAGGATACTTAGTTTAGAAATAGAAGGTAAAATGTTCAGCATGTGGTTTTTGATACAGAAAATATAATTTGTCACAGGTGAACTGTGAAAATTCCTGTATTAGAGGAATTTAGATATATAACTGTGTGAGCTCAGCTGCAGACACTTGATGCTGCCCTGTCAGTGAGTGTAGTGAAGGTGGATAGTTCTTAATATCCCTTGCGCTTCACATTTTCTGAGACTGTTGATGTCCTACTGGTCTGTGAGCTGTTCTACTACATCAAATGCATGTTACTTCTTATTACACTCTTTTTTTGCAGCTCTAAAATCTGTTTGTTTTGTCTGCAGGTTCTTGTGGCTCTTGCTTGTGATCTAGAGCTGGACACTCTCCCTTGCTGTGCAGAGACACACAAATGGGCCTGGTTCAGAAGATACTGTATGGCATCCAGGGTTGCTGTGGCCCTAGATAAAAGGACACCATTACCTCGCCTTTTCCTCGATGAGGTATTGCTGGAATATTTTAAACAGCTCATGGAACATGCAGAAGGGTTGCATTTAAAAGGATATGCTGAGATTTCAATTCTTTTATGCCAGCTGTGATCAGAGGATATTTGGAAGAACTTTGTTTAATGCAAAATATTTTACAGGTTGCAAAGAAAATTCGAGAATTAATGGCAGATAATGAAAATATGGATGTTCTTCATGAATGCCATGATGTCTTTAAGAGAGAACAGGATGAACAGCTTGTCCAGTGGATGAATAGGTTACTTCTTTCAGCTGTTATTTGTTTTGTCTCGTGATGCTTTGTTGTTGAACAAATGAACTCTTTCTGTGACTTTCTTTAAGCTCATTTATAATTCTTTATTTTGAATTTTACACAGACGACCTGATGACTGGACACTTTCAGCTGGAGGCAGTGGAACTATTTATGGTTGGGGTCATAATCACAGAGGACAACTTGGTGGGATTGAAGGGGCAAAAGTCAAAGTCCCAACTCCATGTGAAGCTCTTGCTACTCTTAGACCAGTGCAATTAATTGGTGGTGAACAGACTCTGTTTGCAGTGACTGCTGATGGAAAGGTAAGCATACAATAAATGTTTGTTAGACTCCTTTTAAAAATGTCATCTTGTCTGTCAGAAAGGATTTGTCTAAATCAAAAGTAGTGTGCGTATCACCATTAAAAAAAAACCCAACACTTATATTTTAAAGAAACTAAACTGTAGCAGTTCTGCCATCACAACAGTGGAATTCAGTGTACTATAGCATTAAATACTTGAAACAGGTAATGCATATTTTAGTTCTCAATTCAAAACTATGATCAGATTTTGGAAAACAAAGAATACAAGTAACGTGCTCATAGAGTCTCACACAACATAACAGGCAGTAAAATGTGATGGTGATGATTTTTCCCTGATGGGAGAGAGATGTAAATGGAATCTGAGTTTGTTCAGGGCTGACTGAAAGTTAGATATTGCAGGATCTAATTTGCAGATACTTGAATGCTCAATGAAGAGGATGAATCATGCAAACATTTAGTGTAATGTATAGAGGAAAAAAATGAGTTTGTGAATTTGAAGATATCTTAATTTTGATACAGGTGGCAGCTTTGTTTTGAGGATGGGATATGGAATTTTAGCTAACCTTCTTGTAGCAGTTACATTCATCTAGTGATATACTGTAATAATTCTGTCCTCAGCAGTCAGTATCATCCTTGTTAATTTTTCACAAAAGCAAAAGGGACAGATTAATGACATTGCTTTTGACATCATTGTGTTCAGACAAATTACTTTTGGATAGACAAAAAGAGTAAAAGGCAGTACTGTATTTAAAAATTTGTGTGGTACAGGGTACGAAGAAGCATTTGTATTTGTGTGTGTATTCCATAGAAGAAAGAAAACTGGAGTAGTAATGCTTGAAAGACACCTGCAGATGGTTGGTGATTTTAATAATGTATCATTATTACACATTACTTTTACAAAATCAGCATTAGGATTTAAAAAAAAAAAAAAGCGCATTAGATCATTGACAGCTCATATTGACTTGAATGTAGCCATATTTTCATTCCTGGCATGAGAGGTACTAACTTGCATGTGTTGTACTTTCAGGTGTAGGCAACTGAATGTTCATGAGGGTAGGAAAACTAAATGTGTAGGAGTCTAGAATCCCTGGCTTATTGGGACAGGATTAGAAACTTTGAAAGTGTAAAACCTTCTATAACAGGTTCAATTTTTATGGAGGATGTGTGCAAATAATCTTATATTTTTATTATAAAACTTTAATACAAGTTTGAAAATCTAATGTAGAATTTTATTTGTATGTTTATATAATCATGCGTTTCATTAGACGCTGATCTGATTTTTTTTTGGCAACACAGATTGAAATTGGTGAAAAAAAATGTCTGTGTTTAATTTTTCCTTCATTAAAGTTAGATTGCATTGCTACAAAAGAAGAGTGGAAACTTGTTTTTCCAGAATGTATTTATGTGTCCCTGACCTGGTATGCTGAAGCAGGCTAGTGTAAAATTCCTTGTGTAAAACCGAAGAGTTGCATGATATAACTGCTGAGTCTTATCTGTTTGGACTTGAAAATTCACCTGAATTGCAATGGGAAACATCTCTTTTTGAGTGCAAAACAATTAATAAGCAAAATTAAGTCACAGTTACATTGATAGGTAGAATTGTTCTTTCTTCCAAGACCAGCTTCCGGAGTAGGAAAAGTAGACAGTTTTTGGAGACACAAGATCTTCTTCAGGTCTTAAAAAGAAGCAGAAGGCTTTAAAGCTAAGCACGGACTGAAAGTCATTATGAAGAATTTACTTAGCTGTGTATCAGGTCATCTCTGAAAGCAAAAGAAGCTCATGTATATGCAGTAGAGATCACGGTAGTAGGGAAGGGGCCTTGGATGATAGGTGTCCTCTCTAAGGGGAAAAGAGATATGTGTATTGGAGGAGTTGTTCTTAGTTTATATTTGTTTGCAGTATGAACTGTTTCTGCTTCAGGTTTGATGAAGAATTTGTTGCCTAAAGCCAGTCTTCTCTTTCCATCTGTATTGATGTCGAATATTGCCTCTGCTTCGACTTGTTTTGCCTTTGTCTTTAGACTGTTGTTCTACAGTACTGTGATGGTCAAAATGAAAGCTAGAGTACTCCTCTTCTCTTTCTGCACATTCAAGAGCTTCAGTATAGAACACGTACTGATGTTGCCTGCTTAAATTAAGTCACTTAATGCCACTTTTATTTTGAAAGAAAAAACCTTTTCCTGTTAATGTATACATTCTCAAAAATTCCAAAAGAGGATATAGAGGCACATAAGAAACTTTTCTGGGGGGCTTTGCATTAATTCTATTCTAGTATACATTCATTAAGAATTCTCTATAGCCGTAGCGAATGTTGGTCAAGACATAAACAAAATTAAAGTTTATTTTTTATTCTATAGCTGTATGCCACTGGATATGGAGCAGGTGGTAGGCTTGGAATTGGAGGAACGGAGTCAGTTTCTACTCCAACTTTACTGGAATCCATTCAACATGTGTTTATAAAGAAAGTTGCAGTGAACTCGGGAGGAAAGCACTGTTTGGCATTGTCTTCTGAGGGAGAAGTTTATTCTTGGGGTGAGGCAGAAGATGGTAAACTTGGTCATGGAAACCGAAGGTAATGCTTTGTTACTTTTTAGAACTATCACTGGATATGTATAATAGTTGCAATGTATTTGAAGTGTTAAATGAATACTGTCTATATGTAGAAATGAATGTTAAGTAGTGATGTGGAAATGTATGCCTTTACATTGCTGAACCACAGAATTTTTGTCAGACAAAATTACTTGGATTTCTGTGACTAGATAGTATCTTCTAGCTTACCTGTAGATGCCGAAGTTCAGTGGATTTCCTTTGGGATCTATACTGTGGGTATGTGGCACTTCAGGGAGGCAGCAAAACTGCCATTCTGCTTCTGATATTCACTTGCAGTTACCTGCGTTGAAGAAGTTTTGTTGTTATAGACAACAGTATTCAGATACAAAAAGAAAAAGGAATGCTTAAGTCCATGGAGGAAATCAGTACATGTTATACTAGAAATTTTGATAACGCATGTTAAATTAGACTGATTTTCCAGAGTAAATGCTTAACTCTGACTAAGTTTTAGTGGAAGTGTTTCTGTAGTTTCATTTAACCCGTTATGCTTTAGTAGAACCAGTAATAAAAGACTTCCAGCTTTTATAGACCTCTAAAAGTTTTTCGGAATGAATAATTAAACATAAATCTTGATGTTAATCTGGAACAAAACTGAACAGTGAGGTAGGTGTCCTTGTACTTGTTTTGTAAAGCTCTTCATACGTTGGTTAACGTGAATGGTCTATTCCAGAAGATCTGTCAAAAGGTATTTTCATTTCAGCCCTTGTGATCGTCCTCGTGTAATTGAATCTCTGAGAGGTATAGAAGTGGTTGACATCGCTGCTGGTGGAGCACACAGTGCATGTATTACAGCTGCAGGAGACCTTTTTACATGGGGAAAGGGAAGATACGGGCGCCTTGGGCACGGAGATAGCGAAGACCAACTGAAGCCTAAACTGGTAAGAAAACTTTGGAATTCTGTATGGTCTTTTAGTCCAGTTCTTAACTGCTGATCTGTGACTTTTTGTATTTCTGCGCTGTAAAGAATAGAAGGAAGAAACAGTGGTATGCATTTGTAGAAAACGAATTGCTGCTCTAGAGAACAGAAATGGTTTGTAAGAGTGCATTAAAAGTACAGCTACAAAACTTTGCTAGACATCACTAAGCAGTTTATAAGGAATTTGTTTTAGAGAGGACTTAACCCTCCCTGCCAAACAAAACACCTCTAAAACCCAAACAACACTACCGTGAGTGTAAAGGACGTAACCTGTACAAGTTGTAAATGGATTACACGCTATTGTCACTTCCAGCTTGAGTGGGGGGTGGAAAGTATCTTAAAGAGGCATTAACCTGCCTGCACCCCTTTATAGGAGTGCTTTGCACTGAAAATAATCAGATGTTTGCATTCCCCTGCCCCTGAAAGCAAGGTCTCCCTGCCTTTGTTATACGACATCTCTCCATTTTCTTGGTTAGAATGAAAATAACAAATCTATAGATTAGTTTGAAGTATGTGAAATTCCATGCTGGTTTGGATGATGGATTGGGCTACCTCATATCCCTTGTTTCAAGAAGAATATGGATTAGGAGAGTGCGGTTTTGTGTGTCAGAATCCTTTTACTTTGTGAATCTCAATTCCATACGTGA
Organism: Numida meleagris; assembly: GCF_002078875.1. Classification (NCBI taxonomy): domain Eukaryota; kingdom Metazoa; phylum Chordata; class Aves; order Galliformes; family Numididae; genus Numida; species Numida meleagris. Next base: position 128,399,171 of record NC_034409.1, read on the forward strand.
TCACTAGATGGCAGAATTTCAAAAGTCAGGATGTTGATTATATCCAGATAACAGTGAAAGGAGATTGTAAAATAGTGAGATGCTATTTGAATATAAGCAGTGTATTCAATACTTAATGTATGCAAGAGTGAACCGGAGAACCTGAACGCATAAACAGAATATAGCCTTTGTTAACCTTACATGTTTTGTATGAGTTATTTTCCCTGGCTTTTTTTAGGTTAAAAAAAAAAATATATATTTTTTTCAACAAGTAAAAAGAATAATCTAGTATTTAAAATATGTAGTTACTTTATGGGTTTGAAAAGAGCAAAGCCTTTTGACTTGAATTTATTTGCATGGTCCTGTCATGTTTCAGACTTTTAGTTCCAGTGATGCTTCTCTCCAAGTTGGGTTTGATTTCTTTTATGAAACTAAGTGACTGAGTCTTTGTTGTAAACAAAAACTGATGATTGCTTTACAGGTGGAAGCTCTCCAAGGCTATCGTGTGATTGATATAGCCTGTGGCAGTGGAGATGCACAGACATTGTGCTTGACGGATGATGATACAGTCTGGTCCTGGGGTGATGGAGATTATGGAAAACTTGGGAGAGGAGGCAGCGATGGCTGTAAAGTGCCAATGAAGGTATTTGAATACATATTTTTCATTGCTTTATAAACCATAAGGTTAGTAGAAATCAGTGAAGACACATATGTACAAACTTCTACCCAGCTTGGGACATCAGGATCCTTCATAGAATAGAATGGCCTGGGTTGAAAAGAACCTCAAAGATCATCTAGTTTCAACCCCCCTGCTGCTTGCAGGGTTGCCAACCACTAGACCAGGCTGCCCACAGCCATGTCCAGCCTGGCCTTGAATGCCTCCAGGGACGGGGCATCCACAACCTTCTTGGGCAACCTGTTCCAGCATGTCACTACCCTCTGCATGAAAAACTTCTTCCTAATATCTAACCTAAATCTCCCCTGTCTCAGTTTAAAACCATTCCCCTTGTCCTATCGCTGTCCACCCTCATAAACAATTGTTCCCCCTCCTGTTTATACCCTCCCTTCAAGTATTGGAAGGCCACAATGAAGTCTCCCCAGAGCCTTCTCTTCTCCAAGCTAGACAAGCCCAGTTCCCTCAACCTTTCTTCATAGGAGAGGTGCTCTAGCCCTCTGACCATCTTAAACATCCTTTTGATGTTAATAACGAGCTTCGTAGGATACCGTGACTGGTCTTCAATTTTTGTGCCTGAATAGAAGTTGGTTTTATTATTTTCTTTTTTTGAGAGCATTTCTGGTTCCTCTCAAAAGGTTAGATATTTCCCAAGGAATATTCGTATTTCAAACAAAATCCCTGTAGCCATCTAATTTGAATAACAGCAGTTGTTATAAAGATTAGCAGTGTTTGTGTTTGAGAATAACATGCAAGTACATGAGTGTCGTTGTGCACAGTTTTTAGTCCAGAATTGCACCTTTTTTTTGCATGGGTACAGGTGTACCCATTCCCTTTCCTAATGTACAAAGTCTACTGGCCTGTTCCTAGTAGCAGGTTTTTTTTTATTGCATGATGTAACGCTATTTGAACATATCTTATTAGTCTTGTTGATTATCAGTCTCATAGGATTGATGATAAAATGATATAAAGACATATATAGAATGAGTAGGAACAGTGTATTGCAGGTTTAAGTATTTTTACTATGTCAGCAGAATCACATCCATGTCAGAGGAGCTAGCAATGATTAATGTTGAGTAGTTGGAGACAGAGCCTTACTATTTCTACTAAGGAGATATTGCTGCACGTAAAATATTAGTTAAGATCTTCAATACTTTTCCAAATCTGAGCTTCTTTTGAATGTTTAAGTAGTAGGTAGTAGAAAGATAAAAGGAGTGGAATTCTGTTAAATGATCTGTATGTACATTTTAATTCATAAGCTCGTGTCTGAGCACTGTAACACTTAAACAATTTATTGTACTAAAGACATGCCTAAACACAGGATGGCTGATAAAACTATAGTCTCCATAATTGATTCTTATTTTATTTGCTATTATTTTCCTAGATTGATTCTCTCACAGGCCTTGGAGTGATTAAAGTAGAATGTGGATCACAATTTTCTGTGGCTCTTACCAAATCTGGAGCAGTGTATACCTGGTAAGTGTTTTGTATTAGTTATTTGGACAGCATTAGATGTAACCTTCTTTGCAACAAGTATTACTGTTATACTGCCTTCACTGCTTTGATTTTGTTCCAATGTGGAAAAGTCTTTTGAGTTTCTCTGTTTTAATTAGCAATAAAATCTACCAGTTTGAGGAGTGTACTGTGGTGCCATTTGCATGAAAAACTAAAGTGTTTTGTCATGGAGACATAATCACAGAGTTGTCGTTCAAGGCATTGACCACTGTGAAATGCAGAAGTTCCAAGGTCATGAAAAATGTAAGCGCAAAGTGTCACAGAGTCTGGAAGATGGCAGCATAAATAACAATTTCATATATTATCAAAACATATCTGACTTATCTGAGACTTTAGATATCTAGTTCATTGTTTTAATCTTCTTTTGCAATTCCAAATTGTGTGGTTTAAACATCTACGAGACTAAAGTGTTTAGAAAGACAAAGCAATATACCTTCCAAACACTGCCTCCATGCAATATCCGCAAACTGTACGAAGTTACAGTCTTGGAAGTCGATACTGCTTTTGCAGCTGATAGAAGACTAATGCTTGAGTCTTACCCTTTTATGAGAAACAAAAAAAAACCAACAAAACCCTTGTGAATGTGGTGAAAGGACCTGAGAAGAACAAGCTGGAACCGTGGATTAAGTATTTTTATTGTAACAGCAGAATCACATCCATGTCATACGAGCTAGGGATTATTAATTTTGAATAGTTGGAGACAGAGCTGTACTGTTTCTGCTAAATATCAAATATTTTTGTTGGACTATTTATAAATACTTCTGCAGGCTAAATACAAGACAGTCTGTGTTTCCATTCTCGGTTTTGAAGTGTTCCATCTTCTCTGTGCAGGGGCAAAGGAGATTATCATCGGCTGGGCCATGGATCTGATGACCACGTTAGAAGACCACGACAAGTGCAGGGACTGCAAGGAAAGAAAGTCATTGCAATTGCTACTGGGTCTTTACACTGTGTTTGCTGCACTGAAGACGGTATAAAAATCAAATACATTACTTAATACTGAGTTTGGGGAGGGAATCAAAAAAGAAAACTTTAAGTTGAATATTGGAAGGCTGTCTTTGCTAAAAATGCTGATCCTCTAAGCACATTTACATATTTTGTTTGCAGGTGTTGCGTATTTCTTGAGCAGCAAGTATGTCACTGATTTACAGTGATCACTTAAAAACAATGGAAGGTTTTGAATTAATAAAAATTAAGCGTTAAGTTTTGTAAATGCTCATGATCAAAGAAAAATACAGAGCTCAAAAAGTAATTACAAGCTGACCAGGGAGTAGAATGAATGGATTTAGCTTTTCTTCAGGGTAGTCTGAACTTCCTGAGGTGTTTTAACTTGGTAAATGAAGTGTTGCACAAACAACATTGCTTCTTGTAAAGTAGGTTGAGATACCAAATATTTCCAAATTTAATTAACAAGTCTGCACAATAACTGACTATTGTGTAGATGCTAGTGAAATAGGATGTAGTTGCGGAAAATGAATGCCCTGAAACAAAGTTACTGTTTTTAAAATTGTTTTCCAGTCGTAGAACACTAAGCACCCATTTTAATGTCCACTCTAATAACATAAGCCACTACAGACTCTCTTCTCTTATGCAAAATGATGAGTCTTTTCTAGCTCTTTTTTTACCATCAGCTTTTTTTTTTTTTTTTTTGCTATGAAACTGAAGTACAGACTACTTCTGGTGTATCTGTTCTCATTCTTCTGCGCCACCATTTCCTGCTGTTCTGCAATAGAACTTTGTTTTATAAACTGTGAGGAAATTGATGCATTTAATACTAGCTGCTATACTGACATATCTGTGGCATTCGGTTTTACCTGCAGCTGATACTGGATTTCAGGATGGCTGTCGGTTCTAGAAATCTTAATTACTATCCATGGTCTCAACTGGTTAAATGATTTCTAAATGCTTATTTAAAATAAACAGACAAGTTTCTATCCTCAGAAGTAATTTTTTTTTCCTGGTTTAGGGGAGGTGTATACCTGGGGAGATAATGATGAAGGGCAGCTTGGAGATGGAACAACTAATGCCATCCAAAGACCACGTTTGGTTGCAGCACTCCAGGGTAAAAAGATCAACAGAGTAGCCTGTGGCTCAGCACATACTTTAGCTTGGTCAACCAGTAAACCTGCTAATGCTGGCAAGCTCCCTACACAGGTGATATTTTTGGCTTACTGCATTCAGTTTTTAAATGTATGTAGTATGTTTGCTGTTTATCTTTCAGCAGACATATTTCCTTTCTAAACCTCTACATCAGTTTAGTGTGCTTTGATTTGGCTTTGAGCCAGTGTTTTAATTCCATATTTCCAAAGAAAGATTCTGTTTTTTTTTTTGAGTGAGGAGGAGTCTTCATTCAGTTGTTAATCCAATTCTGAAGAGTAAATTGGAAAGAATTTTAATTCTGTATTCCACCTGTGAAAATCTTCCACATGCATTCATCATTACTTGCTTTGCACTGAGAGTGTTTTGAACATTCAGTTTTTCAGCTGTAATGATGGTGCATAATGCCTAGGTAGAGTGGTGGCAGGATGTCAAATGTGTCTATTTATTGATAAAAAAAAAAATTGTTAAATTTAGAATAATGAGAATAATGTAACTGTCGTATTTCTAATACTTGCAGGTGTTTTCAGTTTAGATGTATACTGTCCATATCTTTTAGACACAACTGGATTCCGTATTAAGTTCTTACACTGTGAATAAATAATACCTGAACTTCTCATACAAATTTACGTAGAAATCTTAAGTTGTTGTTCTGTCTAGTAAGATAAAGGATAGAATAATCCTAAATTTTTGAATATTACCTTCTTATAGGTTCCTATGGAGTACAATCATCTACAGGAAATACCCATCATTTCACTGAGAAACAGGCTTCTACTGCTGCATCACATTTCAGAACTCTTTTGTCCTTGCATTCCAATGTTTGATCTTGAAGGAAGACTTGATGAAACTGGCCAAGGACCATCAGTTGGGTTTGACACACTACGGGGAATACTGATATCACAGGGAAAGGTATTTGTCTGAATACGTTTTTAAGGGAGTCATTTGTAATTATACTGTTCAAATGTACTGCTTAAACTTTTTCTGAAGAAAATTGAACTCTTATCTTAATTTGTTCTGTATGTTGTATGTCAGGACGTATGCATTCTGGTTGTGCACATATCTTTCTTCACGAATGTGTTCTCTTTATTAGGTTTTCCTCTGCTTTTTTTTTTTTTTGTCATGATTCTACTGTGTATTGGTCTTAAAAAATAACTATATTGTAGGTCTTCTGCTTCTGGTGTAGCTAAATTCTTTTAGAGTAATCACTGTGTTATTCTAGAGAAAAAAAACAAAACCACAAGGTAGGTTTCAAATAGCCATTGTCTGCTTTTTGTATTTCGGTTGCACTGATCAGTTGATATAGTATTTGATCTAAAGCTCTGTGCAAGCTTTATGGCTTTAGATGATGTTAAAAGAAAGACAGGATGCCTAGGAGTTCAGTCTTTAAATGGATGAGTAAGCACGGACTGTCAAAGCTGTACAGAAAATCAGTCATGAAGTCTAGATAATTAAGGTTCGTGAAGAATGCAACATTAATTCAAAACTTCAGTTATGGAAGGCCTTTAAAAAGATGACTGGCCTTCAGTATGATCATTAGCTTTTGATCTGAATTTTCTCACTGTCCTATTAACTTGCCTGATTTAAAAAAAGAAAAAAGTGATTGCCATATGTAAACAGATGAAACCTGCTAGGTGATCTTATTGAAACTAGAAGCAGTCAGTTTTTCCTCTGCAGTGCTGCTCTGTATCCTTACATAAGACACATGACCTATCATTAGACTCTTTAGAATGTGTTGTCTCACAGTCTCTCTTTCTCTAGACCCCAGTAGAAGTAGGTAGTAGAGAAATCTGGCTGAGTACATGTTTTGTTAGCCAAGAGAAGACCGCAAGTTTTCATCAAAACCTAGACTTTAGAAGAGCAAAAGAGAAGTCCATTCTATTCATGATACTTAGACATCTTAATGCTATTAATGGGAGTCTTTATGCAATTTAAGTACGGGAGTTTCTGTGTAGGAGGAATATTCAATGTCATTTGCTTTACAGTGTTCAGAACAGTTGTTGAAAGATTTCAGATATGCCTGATACCACATTTTATCTTATATTTTATGTCAAAAGCATTCATAAGGGATGCCAGAAATTGTAAATGTTGTTTTTGCTATTACAGAAACATGGTAGGATATACTGCGCAGCTAGAATACTGCAACTGAGGGCCATACGCTCTTTAGATGGGATAGTCAGAGCAAGAGGGGAGGGGATCTGACGTCTGTGTTAAGAAGCAGATAGGTTGTGAAGAGCTCTGAGAAACAGCCATGGCCAGTTAGAGAGCTTGTGGGTTAAAATCACTGATAAGACCAATAAAGGATCTCTGGGGTCTGCTATAGGCTGCCTGACCAGGATGGACCCTGTGGATGGGGCCTTCTTGCTTCAGCTACGAGAGGCATCTTGATCTCATCCTGATGGGAGATACTAAAAAACGAACACCAAAGTGTTTTTAAAGCTTTATTGAAACTGAAACTGTAAAATTGGATTCAAATATTTAGTGAGAGAAACTCAGATACAATTTTTTTTGGTGCAAATTTAATTATTTTTGTTTATTTATTTATGTCCTTCCCTAGCAGGATGGTTTCCCCTTTGACTTCTTGATTGTTTTTTTTTCCAACTTTTAATTACATTCATATATTAGTGCAGCATAAGTTAATTTACACTCAGTAGCACGTTGGTTGCCTAGTAATAACTGAATCTGGATGCAGTACAACTTTTCAAGCCACAATTCTGTGTGATACAGGAGAGATTTTCTTTAGTTTTTAGTGTTCCAGATGTTTCAGGTGTGAATTGTACTAGCCCAAATAACATGCTCCTTAACTAAAATCTCACAACTTTATATTCTGTTGCTCTTATTTGTTTATTTTTGAGCATTTCAAAAGTATTTGAGGCTTGTTGCCATGTCTTCTAAAGAAAGACTCAAGGGCTTTATGCCTTTTCCAGTGTTTTGTGATGTACTTAGGAGAAAACTGCTGAAGAATAGTATTGTAGCATCAGTTTGTCTGTTCTGTTGAACTCTTTTTTTTCCTGAATTGAACTAAGAGTGTGCTTATCTGTGAAATATGTGCAGCTTTCTTATTTGATTACAATCTTACTACTAAATTTTTTGTATTTTCCTTTATTAGGAGGCAGCTTTCCGAAAGGTTGTGCAAGCAACTATGGTGAGAGATCGTCAGCATGGGCCAGTTGTTGAGCTCAATAGAATACAGGTATCTTAAGTTGAAGATTTGATTTTAATATATGTGTTTAGCCACCAGTGGCTCAACATTCGTCAGATCCCTTCATGTTTCAGCTGTTTGGTGTCTCAGTACTGAGGAGTTGGATTTATGTTGGAGGATAAAACAAAGAAGCTTGTTTTCTTTTCAGTATGTTTTCATCCAGACTGTAGATGTATGGGGGAAGGGAACACTTATCAGTGTATGATTTGGACTATAATGAGCAAAGTATGTCCTGCTTGACAAAGGATTGCTTTTTCAAAATTCACTGTATTAGATGATTCAAGAGAGCTGTGATTCTGATGCCTTTCTTACCTTCCAACATGGTCACATGAATTATTCCACTGTTGCTTTCAGAACAGAGGATGTGAAGGGTTATGGGGGGAACAGGAAGAAGGCGCTTCAATATGATTAAGAAACAGGCTGATTCTTGTCCTGGTCATTGCATGTGATCATATTGATTGCTGAACTGTTTGATATAAAAGGGCTTTTTTTCCTTATCACTGCGATTAGAAAATGTAATGTTGTGCCTTAGGCCAGATAAGGCTTTTTTTTTTTTTTTTTTTTTTTGGTCTGTAGATATTTCTGTAACAGAATACTAAAACGATTGTTTTTGTTTGAATGGACTGATGTTTGGTATTACAGAATCCTCGTGTTTCTTTCCTTTGTGAAGTTAGAATCGAGAAACTGCAAAAACTTTGAATAATTATTTCTCAGTGAGCTGAAATACCTTCTGTTTTGGCTGGATGATACTTTCTACTCATTTGCCATTTTTCACAGGCTCTTAAAACTTCTTCTGGTAATGTTATGTGATTAAAATATGTTGCTTTAATATGTAATTTGGGAAGCTGGAGGAAATGCCAGTAATCTTCTCACTACTTGCCTTTTTATTTTTATTTTTGGAGGGGAATTCAGAATAAGCAGTGCAAATATTTAGCTTTAAACTGGAAACAAGTGATTGGGTTTTCAGCTTGTTTCCTAGTGTCCTTCTACTGTTGTTTTAATTATTAAAGATGTGTTTCTCTTATATTCCTGTTCATTAATTCAGTCTGTCTTTAAATTTAGAAAAAAACTGGTAGCTTTGAGGCTCTAATTTTCATAGCTTCTGTAGGAAATGAGATATTTTGTAATACAAGTTTTTCCTAGATTTAGCCAAGACTAAAAAAGGCTGTGCTTATAATCTGCCCTGCTTATACAGTACCAAATGTGGGTTATAATCTCTTGAGTTAGTTTTTGCAGAGAATGAAAAGTATTGAATGAAAGAACTATTTGAATGAAACTATTTGATCCTTTAAGTAATGATTCAAAGCTGCTTTATGGAGTCTCAAACAGCTACAGAGTTTTCATCTTAATTGTAGTTGGGAGCTCAGCTGCGGTTAGACTTGAAAATTCCTTTACTGTCAAAAGATACTTCTTACAGTTTGTAAATTATGTGGTACAGTCAACTCACTTCTTCATCTTCCATTGTGTAAAATAAATGGATAAGATTTTAATTTAAAGTTGTTGTGCAGACACTGACTTGTTCTTCAAAATGCATAGGTTGCTCCAAAAGCAATGCCTGTTTATTTCCATGGAAACTACAACAGCTTCAAAAAGCACAGTAACAGTATTTGATAGAGAACATTCCCAGCACAAAACACTGGTTTTCAACAGTCACCACCATTAGCTGTGCATCTTTGTCAGCAATGAGCAAGAGCCTGCATGCTGCACTGGTAAAAATCTGCACCAGTGGAGGTGACAGCTGTGCATGGCCATCTGGAACATGGCTTGTCCTTCATATCTCTCATGCCACTGCTGAAACACCCCCCACACCACCTCAGTATGCTCATATCCACTGTTTGGTCTTCGTACATGTTCAGCAAGTATCAATGAATGTCAGCGAGCGCCTTTTTTTTCCATGTGGTGGAGTTCAGTGACACACGTTTGCTTCATATGCACTTTGCCCCTCTGCTGCCATCTGTCACATGGCAACAAAATGTAACAGAATACTGTGAGAAAGTTCAACCTCTACTGCATCACCACCGCCATCTGCCTCATCTATGGGCTAGCATAATAAAATAGGAGGCATTACTTTTGGAGCAGGCCTTGTATTTTGTGAACTTAACCTTCTTTTTCAGTGGTTTCTTTGGAAATGCCAGAACTGGACATAGCAGCTGTCCAACTTGTGTAAGAGCAAGCATGAGGACAAGCTTGAATGCACTTGGCACACTGTTGAAGGATTGTGTAATGCCAAAGAATCCAAACAGTGCAATTTTGTCTGGGGATAGTCTTTTAGTGAAATGCTTCAAAACAGCACCTGGGTCTTTTTCTAGAAAGGTGTGATAGAAATATTCAAAGATTAAGCTGCCAAATGAACCAACATGGGTGTAGGGGGCTCCAGCGCTCAAGCTAATTTCTTGACCCTCTTACTAATAAATCAGATGTACCTAGTATTTAGTGGTGTCAAATGGACAGTGTGATGTTTAAGACACTTAGGCAGAGATGTTCTTACTGCTGTTAAATCATACCTTGCCATTGGATAAGTGAGAAAGTATCACAAAAGCTGAAAGGAATTTCCTCATTTTAAAAGGCAAGCAAATTTTAGTTATTAAGGAGAATGTGTGCTCTTAGCATTGCCAAAGATCTCCTGGTTCAATGTCTTCTGCAGTCTTGGGAGGAATGTTGCACTTCTGGATATATTAAATTATACAAGACATGAATGAGTGAATGTTTTGCTCTTTTGCAAGTGTTACGCTTCAGTTTAAATAACATTCTTCCTTCTTGGTTATTGCCTTGTCCCTTATCAAATGTGCTTTTAAAGAACACATCAACCTTCTTTTTCCTACATTGAACAAGCTAAGCTTTTATTTTGTCTGCTTTTGCAGACTGGGCTTTCTGTACTTCTGATCTTTTGATAATCTATTTTTTTGGTGCCATTTCAGTTTGAGCATAGTTAACTGAAAACTCAAGGTACAGATGATGTCTTGTCTGTGCTCTTGGAATTATCATGCTGATACTTCTTATCCGCTTTTGGAAATTGATTTCATGACATATCCTTGAATTGTGTTTCTTTTCTTCATAGATGTCTTCTATGTTAACAGTACCTTCTTCTCTTTCTTAGCAGATTCCAACTAACAAACTATCATCTTTTCTTAAACACTTTTATTAGTCCCTAAGTATGTGGCTTGACATAATACATTTCTCCCAGGCTGAAATTGGAGATCGTCCCACAGGATGATCAGTATTTCTCTAGGTACTCTGAGGATGTTTAGTGGAAATAGAAAGTCTTGTTATTCAGATTTGGAGAAAGAACTTAAATTTTGGTCTTCATCACTTAAAAATGCTGTAAGCAGATGACAGATTGATTTCAGTGCCTTTTCCCCCTCGTTGCAGAGATTCTGCTCACAATAACTGATTATTCACTGAGGCACATTTTTGAACTTGATTCCTCCACACATTGCGGTATGCTGCTAGTGAGCTGCTACGTTTCTCTGTGGTCCAGGAAAAGTTGGGTTCCCACAAGCTGCTGTCTTCTGATGGCGGACTGTTTTATGAAAGTTCTTTTTAGGCCTAGTCAACATGTTAACTTGCGTTCTATGCTAAAAAACAGCAGGAATGCTAGACCTCTATTTCAAATAGTTTGTATTGCATAATCTGTGTTTAGTGAGACATACTAAATAAGAATTATGTCTGGACCTGCTTTTCCTATTCAGTAAAAAAGATTCCACAGGTTACATACTACATCCCTAAAGGACATAATTTGGAAACAAGAGCAAAGCTTCATGTTCTAGACCTCTACAATAAAAAGTTAAAACACTGGTGGTGAAATGTGGCCTAAACAAATTTGAATTTTGCTGTTTTTCAGTGAAGAGTTCTGCTCTTTGCTAATAACCTAATAAATTTTAATATGGACAACCGTTTTTGTTAGCACAGCAAAATATCTCAGTGCTAGCAGAAGCGTCGATAATCCCTTGTGACATTCTTACGCTATTTTGTTGAAGTAAAGTCATAACTATTCCAGCATCTATGTGACCGGGTTAAATGCAAGCCCTGTGTTGCTAGTGAACAAGTACTAAATTAAATGTACTATAGGAATAGCAAATATGCATGCCTTCCTATTGACTTCAGTCTAGATTGTTTGCCATTTTATTGTCACTTAAGTCGTATTTTCAGTTTGAGACGTGAAATAACAGTGAATGAGCTACTGCATTTGCAGACCTTCTACTCATACTTACTCTTTTCAAGAGAAGACTCTTAGCTTCTCAACTTCATATTTCTTAGGCATCTAAATTCCTTAGAGATCCATTAAATTAAAACAAGTTAGTTCATGAGAAGAATATTGCAATCCGGGAAAACAAAAAACAAACGAAAAGCCCAACAAAAAACAAATTTACCAAATCATTATCTCTTTCTTCGCCAATAAAGGAAGAAAACTTTTCCTGTCTCTCCATTTGCTTCCAAGATGAACAGATAAAATGCTGAGTGGAGACAGATGAACAGTGAGCCATTTGAAATTAAAAATGAATAAGGTACTGGTGGTTGGGGGAACATAGAGTTCATTTTCTAGGGAAGAAAGCCCACAGAATTGTCAGTAGAGCTGGTAAGAATCATTCTGTCTAGCTGCAATGAACGTGCCCTACTTGTTTCATGTGTTTCCAGCTCTTCAGTGTAAAATTACTAAGGTCCAATCAACCTATTCGGAACAGTCATTCAGCATTTTACGTCAGCACAGGATGTGGTGGAAGCGCCTAGATAATCAGATACTGTGATTTTCATGTTTGTGCCAATTTCTTCTGTTACAGTGATAATTACAGTAATCACAGTTAAACAGCTGTGTCACAGAAATAAGACCTAGTGGAAGTTGGCACGCAGCTTAACCTGGAACCAGTGTCTTTTTCTGCTTGGTGTTTAGGTTGACACTATTTTCAACTGTTGGGAACATCCTGATTAAAAGTATGAACTGGATGAGCAGAGAGTGAGGTTGGCTGAGTACTGCCTGAATGGCCAGGCTAAGAGGGTCGGGTGTTAGTGGCACAATGTCCAGCTGGAGGCGAGTAACTAGAAGCATATTGCAGGGGTCAGTACTGGGTCCAGTCCTGTTCTAACATCTTCATTAATGATCTGGAATATTGGGCAGAGTGTGTCCTCAGCGAATTTTGTTGCTGACATAATTACGGGAGGAGTGGCTGATAGACCAGAGTTGTACTGCCATCCAGAGGGACATCAGTGCGCTGGAGAAGTGGGCTGATAGGATTTTCATGAGGTTCAGTGAAGAGAAGTGTGAAGTCCTGTGCCTGAGGAGGGACAGGCCCATACACCAGTGTAGGCTAGAGGCTGCCCAACCGGAAAGCTGCTTGGTGGGAAAGGCTCTGGGGGTCTTAATGAATGTTAAGCTGAACATCAACCAGCAATGTGACAATGCAGACTAATGATAAACTTGGTTGCATTAAGCAAGGCATTGCCACCAGGTTGAGGAAGGTGATACTTCCACTCAGCTTTGGTGAGACCACAGTTGGAACACTGTGTCTAAGTCTGGGCTCCCCAGTACAAGAGAGGTATAGACGTACTGGAGGGAGCCCAACAGAAAGGCCACAAAGATGATGAAGGGACTGGAGCATCTCTCTTATGAGGAAAGGCTGAGATCTGGGACTGTTCAACCTGGAAAACAGAAGGATCAGAGTATCTTATCAAGGAGTATAATACACCTGAATGGAGGCTGGAAAGAGTGTGGAGCTAAGTAGTAAGCTCCTCGTGCCCAGGACAAGAGATAACGGGTAGAAACTGGAACACAGGAGGATCCCTCTGAACACCGGGAGCACTCCTGTGCTGTGTGAGTGGTGGAGCAGTGGTACGTGCTGCTCAGAGGCTGTGGGGTCTCCTCCTTGGAGATTTCCAAAAGCTGCCTGGCCATGGCCCTGGTCACTCTGCTCTGGTTGGCCCTGCTGGAGTAGGGGCTGGGCCAGCTGGCCTCCAGAGGTCCCTTCTACTCTTAGCCATTCTTTAATAGTTCTGGCCTCCTAATAGCTACAAATCTTAAATTCTTTCATCTTCCTTTAAATGCTGAATATATGTAGTATGAATCTGCAGTGTCTATATCCAGGGATGATTAGATATGAAATAGCAATGAAAAATACTGCGGTGCTGTAATTTGAAGCTTGGCTCTTACTCTCTATGTAATATACGTGTATACAAAACACAGGGTAGACCTCTACAAATGTTTCACTAAACACATTAATGTTATAAATATCAATTTCATGTCTGATCTGCACAGGGATGCTGTCTGAAATACGTTCTTGTAGTGACTTTTATCATGTGTTTAATTTATAGGTAAAGCGTTCTAGGAGTAAAGGTGGACTGGCTGGACCAGATGGCACAAAGTCGGTGTTTGGACAGATGTGTGCTAAAATGAGCTCTTTCAGCCCCGACAGCCTTCTGCTTCCTCATCGTGTTTGGAAAGTCAAGTTTGTTGGTAAGAGGATTCTTCGTTTCATGCCATCTTTGCCTCAACTATTTTGTATCTATCTTTACTGGCTTCTTCTCTATTTTTGAAGGACCTGAGGAAAGGAAAGGGTACAGTAAAACAGTGTGTAGGCAGAGGAATGTGTTTAAAATGTTAGGAAATAATAAAACCTTTTAAAATAATTTTTAAAAGCCAACAAAAGCAACAAAAAAATCTGCAAACAAGCCTTAAGATTAGTGGAAATGAGGTTATAATTGTCCTCAAATCCCAGAGGCAACACTTTTACTTACGATGGGTATTTGCAAAACCTAAACCTATTTTTCAGTTGTCAGAATCTAAAAATAATTCAGACTGGCTGCTCCTACTTCATCGTTCTTTTCACAATTTGCATGTCTCTTTGAATTTTTCGATGAAATACAGTTTAGATTGAGGCTGCACTGTATCTACGGTATGTAAAATACATAAAATATATCTACTTTAAAATGACACGTAGGAGTCACATTGGTTTGACTCTCTTTCCCATCGCTATTGTTTTATTTTGACAAGTATTTAAAACAAAAGTGGTAGTTAAGTTCTGTCATAAGCATATTTATGAAACTCTGGTATGTTGATAATCTTCTGAAATAACTGTTTACAAGGAACTGGAGAAATCCAATTGCAAAAGAAAACATTAGGTGTTTTCAGAAGAACAGATGTCGCTTTTAGTAAATTTTTGTTTACACAATTATCCATGTAGGAGGAGATCCAGTCCATTTCAAGACTTCATTTGTGAACGTTTTTTGAAAGAATGTATATTTTTGAGCCTGTTTTCTTCTCCAAGGTGAATCTGTGGATGATTGCGGTGGAGGTTACAGTGAATCAATAGCAGAAATGTGTGAGGAGCTTCAGAATGGGCTGACCCCTCTGTTAATTGTGACACCAAATGGAAGAGATGAATCTGGAGCAAACAGAGATTGTTTCCTGTTAAATCCTGCTGCCAAGTCTCTCTTACATATGAACATGTTCCGTTTCCTGGGTAATTAGCAACACTGTGACATTCGACTTGCATTACATGTTCAGAATATTAGGAATCTATTAAAAAAAAAAAAGTAATACAAACACCTCCACCCTTATTTAAACTTGCAGGTGTACTTCTGGGTATTGCTATCCGGACCGGCAGCCCTCTGAGCCTCAACCTGGCTGAACCGGTATGGAAACAGCTTGCAGGAATGAACCTAACAATTGCTGATCTCAGTGAGGTAAGTATTTTGTTTCCGTATAACTTACAGAAGACAAGCAGACTCTAACATAAGGGGTTCTCTGGTGATTGGCTTCCCTGCTGTGCATATTTGTAGTGTTTTGTCTGACCTTTCACATTTCTGAGCTAGTAGATAAGGATCACTTGTACTCACTGTTACAACTGTAAATGTAAGTCTTTCTAAAGTAGTTAAATAACCTTTCTGAATTTGAGAGCATTCTCAAATCCATTCATGGATTTGACTACTACTAAGATAAATGTTTGTAGTCAAACTCTTTCTTGCCAGTAAATGTTTCCATAACTGTTAGTGTCTGAAAATGTGTTCAAACTACTACTGAAAATAGTTTGTGCCAACGTGCTGAGAATCACAAACTTTCAATTTCTGTTTACTGAATTCACTAAATGTGGAGTTAAGAGTTAGGTCTTCGTTACAAAGAAGAGTTCGTTTTCAACTACTGTCATCTGGAAATGTACTTACTGTAAAAGTACTGAGTCTTTTACATGTCAGTAAGGAGATTTCTTTTGTACCAAAACAACCATTGGATTTTGTAGAGTTGATTGTGTTTTTAAGCTTTAAATCCATTTCCTTATATAATACAGTTTCTTGGCAAACGCTCCCTGAAAGGTTTGAAATCCAGAACACGTGTGCTTTTCAACATTTCAGCATAATGAAATTTAGTGTAATATACCAAGCCATTTTGCTGTTTTGGAATTCACTTAGATGAGTTACGGTCAGACATTTGACAGAATGCTTTTGGCAGACAGTGCACGATGTCATGCTTTTGGTAGGAAGGACACACTGTTGTAAGGTGCTAATAAACTGACTTTAACTGAGGCATATTTTTTCAAAAGGTTGATAAAGATTTTATTCCTGGGCTTATGTACATTCGAGACAATGAAGCTACATCAGAAGAGTTTGAAGCTATGAGTCTTCCATTCACTGTGCCTAATGCAAGTGGTCAAGATATTCAGCTGAGTTCCAAGTACACTCATATTACACTGGATAATAGAGCTGAATATGTGAGGCTGGCAATAAACTACAGGTTTGTTGAATAAGTCATTCTAATTATTTAAATGAATAAGCATCTTCTTTTAAAAGTATTAGGCTTGAAGCCTTACCTTATATGCATTCTTTTATGTATTTTGTTCTTTTAGCTCTTTGTGAACAGCACTTTCAATACTACTACTCTCACAGTTGTGTTTTTTTTTTTTTGTACCATCAATTGAATCATTAAAGTTTGAGAAGACCACTAAGATAATCTAACCAAGTAAAGAGCGGTCCCAGCTGAATTGTTTTCCTGTTCTCATATAAAGTGGAATATGCAAAATAAAATGTTTATACCCTGGACACCATAAAATAAGCCTGACGTCTATGTGCAGAAAACTAAATTCATCCATAGGAGCCAAAAGCTGAACTTTGCACTAAACTCTGTGGGAAGTGGTTGTTCAGCGTTTGTGAACGTGGGCCTTTGGTTACTTAGATACCAAGATATCTAGTCTAGACCAGTAGACTGAACTTTTGGCATCTTGTTAAGTGAAACAATGAGCCTAGTAGCCATTGTACGTATTAAACTATGGAGATGAGATAATTTTGGCAAAAAACTGATTCATAGCTGTTTTATTCTCTTCACCACAATCGTCTGTTTTAGAGGACAGTTGTGCAAGACTATCTCATCACTATATATACTTAGTAGTTTGTAGTGCAGTATCTGCCAACGACTGTGAATTATAGTCCTTGCTTTCCTATTTTATTTATTTTATTTTTGCTATAAGTGGTTATGACCCAATACTTAAAGCTGTTTTTGACAGTAGACAGGAATATCATTTGTGATGGATAAATTATAGGTCCATATAAAATATCAAATGGGTCCTAAAGAATTACATTACCTTGAAGAAACACTTCTATTCTTTTGAAAATTCTGGCTGTTCTCAAAGGACACCTGCAGTTCTAAAGCATTTAACAGTTAAAAAAAAGAAATCTTTTGGGAAAAACATTTTAATACCAAATTTTTTAATTATGTGAATCTCTTGAGAGCAAATCTGGCATCTTAATAGAATCCGTGTGAAAATGTGGATGCATAAGTAAAAGTGTATCCTGAGATCTTTGTTTATTTTGATGATGACAAGCCTGAAGACAGGATGTGTCAGTGATGTGAAACTCTGCTTTGCAGAGTTCAGTGTCTTAAAAATGAACTCGACAGGGGAAAAAAAAGGTAAAATAAAAATCACGGGTGGCAACATCTATCACTATCTGAAAAGATGGTACATCCTTTCCTCGCACATCATGTTTTACCTGAGACCTATTTTTCTTTTACCATAATGTCTATCTAGTGTTAGGAATGTTTGAGGACACAGACATTCTTTTCCCAAGAGCATGGTGTTTCAATATGGGGTATTGTTCTATTCTCTCCAGGCACAATATATGAATAATACTGGAAGTAAAGTATCAAAAATACTGGGATACGTACAGTGAGATATGTGCTGTGCAGTATTGATTGTTTGATAAACTGGTATAGGTCAAGTATCTTGTGTGATAAGTGTTCCTTGGAACATAGCTAGAGACTTAAGGAGAAAGCATAACGTTTCCTAAATATTACAATAGTTCAAATAATTGCTGGAAATGGCATTCACTTAAATTCTGGAAATATGTCTCTGCAGACTGCATGAATTTGATGAACAAGTGGTGGCAGTTCGTGAGGGGATGGCCCGTGTTGTTCCAGTTCCACTGCTTTCGCTCTTTACAGGATATGAACTCGAAACTATGGTATCAATTTCTGTTTTTCTACTTCTGTCAAAATGAGTTCTGTTCTTCACTTATATCTTATTAATCCAAATTTGAATAATAAACCCTACATAATGCGATTTACAGTGCTCACTTGTAATTGTGAACACTTTGCTCAAGGAAATATTAGAAAATCATAGAATCATAGAATGGCCTGGGTTGAAAAGGACCTCAAAGATCATCTAGTTTCAACCGCCTTGCTGTGTGCAGGGTTGCCAACCACTAGACCAGGCTGCCCAGAGCTGCATCCAGCCTGGCCTTGAATACATCCAAGGATGAGGCATCCACAACCTCCTTGGGCAAACTGTTCCAGTGTGTCACCACCCTCCGTGTGAAAAAATTCCTCCTGATATCTAGCCTAAATCTCCTGTGTCAGTTTAAAGCCATTTCCCCTTGACTAATCACTGTCAACCCATGTAAACAGTCATCCCCCCTCCTGTTTATACACTCCCTTCAAGTACTGGAAAGCCACAATGAGGTCTCCCCGGAGCCTTCTCTTCTCCAAGCTGAACAAGCCCAGTTTCCTCAACCTTTCTTCATAGGGGAGATGCTCCAGCCCTCTGATTATCTTAGTGGCCCTCCTCTGAACTCATTCCAAGAGCTCTGAATCTTTCTTGTGCTGGGGGACGCAGTACTCCAGATGGGGCCTCACAAGAGCTGAGTAGAAGGGGACAATCACCTCCCTCTCCCTGCTGGCCATGTTTAATTGTTTTCTTAGTGTTCAAAAGGTTGTTTTTTTATATAGTTGAGCAGTGATGTAATGAATGATTTGTGGAGATTAAAAAAAAAAAAAGAAATATACATCTACCCCATAACTACCCCACCTTCCCCCCAAAAAACCTTACCAACCAGCCAAGAAAAAACAACCCTATGGCCTACTGAGTTCTTTATGCAATTTGGTGAAAGATAACAAGACCTGTATTCTTCCCAGGTAAATCGTTTGATTCTTTATGTGATTCAGGAAGATAAAAGAAGGTTCATTATTTTCCCCTGAGGGCAAGATATCTGTTTAGTATTATTGTAATAGGAGTCTCTGCACAGCGCTTCAAATATCTGAACGTTAATTTTGTCAGTGTAAAAGCTGATTAAATATTTCAAGAGAATGGGGGGAAAACAAATCAACTGCAATTGATTTGGTCAGACTTTAGTTTTTTAGTATTTTGACTTTAGTATTTAGTATTTTGTATTTTATTTTTCAGGTATGTGGAAGCCCAGATATTCCACTTCATCTTCTGAAATCTGTAGCAACTTACAAAGGCATTGAACCAACTGCTTCATTGATACAGTGGTTCTGGGAAGTGATGGAGTCATTCTCCAATACAGAGCGATCTCTCTTTCTACGTTTTGTATGGGGCAGAACAAGGCTGCCCAGAACTATTGCAGATTTTAGAGGGAGGGACTTTGTTATTCAGGTAAGGTGTGTGGGATGGGGTGTGGGGATTTTATTTTATATAGCTGGTTGTGGGGGAGAAGTAGCATGCCTGCTGTGATCTAACCCTGGTAAGCAGCTGAGCACCACACAGCCACTTGCTTGCTCCAGCCTTGCCGGTGGGATGGTGCAGAGAGAATCAGAAAGGCAAAAGAAGTTTGGCAGCTCCTGGGTTGAGATAGACTGTTTAATAAATTGTTGGGTGATGAAGGTGAGGAAGGGAAGAAACTAAAAAAAGCAAAACTTCTCACCATCATCTGACTGATGCCCAGCCAGCCCCTGAGCAGTGGCGGCCCCAGCAAACTTTACCCTGAGCTGTTATTGCTGACCATGATGTCATATGGTTTGGGATGTTCCTTCGGTCAGTTGAAATCAGCTGTCCTGCTTGTGTTCCCTCCCAGCTCATGCACCCCCACCCTCCTTGCTGGCAGGGCAGCATGAGAATCAGAAAAGACTTTGACTCCATGTAAGCACTGCTCAGCTAGAACTAAAATATTGGTGTGTCACCAACACTGTTTTCATCACAAATCCAGAACACAGCACCGTACTGGTCACTGTGAAGAAAATTAACTCTGTACCAGCCAAAAACAGTGCAATGATATAACAGGAGGAGAACAGGCCAGTTTTATTGAACTGATGTGAAATTATGTTATAGATTCGACAGTTCAATGAAGACGTAAAACATGTATAAATATTTCTCTCTTTTTCTTTATTTCCTGTTTTTAATTTGAGCAACTGGCTATTCTTTTTGATTCCCAGCTATTTGCTTCTTTAGATGTTAATTTTTTTCCACTGTCATCAACTGGCTTTTCTGCTTTTGTTCAGTACTTCATTCAGCTCAGCACCCATTTCAGCTAAATTTGAAAACCACAGTCTTCAATTCGTGTTTTGGTATTTTTAGAATAACGGAATCTGTCTTAGATTGTTCCCAATTACATATTCATAATCAAAGAAGCTTATGCTTATGTTTTTATTTGCTTAGTGTAGGGAAGATGAATTTGGTCTTTTCACTGTTCTTTTAAGAAATGGCAGTATCACAATCTAACATGCTTTTTAAAAAAAATTTACAGGGATCATGTCAGAATTTATTTGTGGTTTGGACAGCAAATTAAAAATACCGTGTTCTTTGTTTTTGACAGGTATTGGATAAATATAATCCTCCAGACCATTTCCTTCCTGAGTCATACACTTGCTTTTTTCTCCTGAAGCTACCCAGGTATTCCTGTAAGCAAGTACTAGAGGAAAAACTGAAATACGCCATTCATTTTTGCAAGTCTATAGACACTGATGATTATGCCCGGATAGCACTGACAGGGGAGCCAGCTGCTGATGACAGTAGTGATGATTCTGATAATGAAGATGCAGATTCTTTTGCTTCAGACTCTACACAGGACTACTTAACAGGGCATTAAAACAGAAATAACATAAGGGATAGCTGTTACAAGCACTGAGGCAAAATGCCGAAATGATAAGCCAAGAACAGCGTAGGGCTCAGAGTATAGAGTGTGTAGTCACAGGAATGGTAATCTTCTGAAAGCTGGGAAAGAGTGTTTGCTACACATGGTAGGAATTAAGGGTGACAGCTTAAACCATCAGCTTAGAATAAATGGCACAGTATATGGGCATTTAACATTTATTTCAAGAGATGAAAGCGGCCCCCCATAATGCTGCACTACATTTAGAACCTTTGTGTTTACTGAAGTGTTGTAAATGTTTATATAAATAAGGTAGTGCAGCATCCAAAAGGCAGTGAAACCTTTAATTTGTGGGTGCAGTAGGTTTTTTCATATTGTGTTGTGTTCTGTGCATCTTCTTGATTGTATATTGGAAATACTGTGCAACAACTGAATGGAATTATAAATATTTCAATTAACTTTACTAGAAGTTTGTTAAAATTTTTTGAACATTGAATTAACATTACTCCTTGAAATTCTTCTATAGATAATAAAAATGGCCAATAGTTTCACCTCCACCCCTGGTTTGTATATTTTAGCTTATGCATTATTTATCTCAAATTTGATACCTTTCTGTGAACAGCATCATAATTCTTATCATGGAAAGTGTACTGTATATAATTTGTGCCATGTAAATGCAAAAGTTATAATTTCCCTCCAAATAAAAAATCTGCCACAGAAAAAAAAGTAGTATGTGTTTTTCATGGTCAGCCAGCTGTTCAGTGGGATGAACATTACTTCAGCTCAACTAAGAAATGTTCCTGTTGTTTGCATTTGTTTGTCACGTGCTGCTGTTCAACCAGTATATGTCAATAGTAGTAGAGAAAAAGGGTAAACTCAGAGTAAGTCTGCACAACATGTTAACAGCAGTGATTATGGCCACTTTGTTTATGCAGTTCCTAATGCTGCTGTTGTCGGTAATGGTGAATTTGTTCTTGTACACCTAGGAAAAAATTGCTTTTTAGGAAATGCAGGGGATGGATGTCTTCAAATGCTTTCAAGTAGAAGAGTATGACAATATGCGCGCAGCATTGCCCTGAGAAATTCAGAGTATTTTACAAGGTTAACCATGAGATGTGAGTCCAGAGTTTAAACATTTTGAATAACTTGTTGAAGTCAAGTGGCATTCAGGCAGTATTGTGTGAGTGCACTAGGTTTTCAGAGTAGGAAAATAAGAGTTAGTTGTGCCAGATCACTAGTATTTTACTTTCAAAATGAGTAGAATGTGGAGCTTTTCTTCACTAATTATTAGGATAGCTATATGCAAATATTTAACCTTCTTCAACTGAGAATTAATTCTTTAGTGCTTGTATAT
The DNA here is from genome assembly GCF_002078875.1 of Numida meleagris. Lineage (NCBI taxonomy): Eukaryota > Metazoa > Chordata > Aves > Galliformes > Numididae > Numida > Numida meleagris. The sequence goes on from NC_034409.1 coordinate 128,421,287, forward strand.
GGCTCCTATTCCAACTTCTGTAAATTTAAGTATTAACTGTGATCATGAAATGACTTTTCCTGAGGTATACTTGATATTTCAAAATAGCGATGAAACAATTTGTTGTTAAAATGCCAGAGTTTTGAAATCTGTCAGCTTTAAAGACCTCTATTTAGTGCTGAAGTTCTCCTGTGGTGACTGTCCCTGTCCTGATCCTGTGTCTTGGTGGTGATTCCAGAACCCAAGCCTTTGTTCTCTCCTCTATATTTTCTCTGCTGATGGAAAAAGCTGAGCCTTTTCTGAGCCTTAAAAAATATGCAAGACCTCAAAACGTTAAGCAACTTCTTTTACCTTTGCTGCTCAATTGAATTTCCCCTGAATATCCTGAGGTAGAGTGGAGAGAGAATTTGGTATGGTAGTGCTCGTGTGGTTGTCTGATGTCCTTTGCCATGGAAACACAGGAGCCCTTCAGGCATCCAGCTCAAACACAGAGATGCTGTAGCCCTCTTTTCAGGAGATGGCGATGGATAAGTTGTGTCCAAATGCCGCAAGCCCAAGGACTTGAGGCTGTGTTCAACTGCCATTCTTGAATTCAAGCCTCATTTCAGGAGTGTATGAGCTACTGTAAAACGCTGAAGTTTTGTAACTTAAAGGGGGGGAAAAAGAAACCAAAAACCCATACCACAAATGTCAGTTTTTCTTCCCCAAAAAAGGAAAAAAAGGAAATACTTTTTTGTAAGATGGCAGCTCATACTGGTAATTTGTGGAGTAATAAAGTAAGATTTTTAAGCTTCGTTCTTTGCTTTTCTATCCTAACAAAAGAGTCCCTCTTTTACAATGCTCGTCACCTATGGCCTGACTCGAAACATTTCTGAGTAGCCAGTTTTTCCTCTTGAAAGTCATTATTTCAAGTAGTCAAACAACATGAATTGCTCTTACTTGGCTTTTGGATGCAGATTGGAAGTCTGAGAAGGAAAAGAAGCAGCCTTGCAACAGAGGAGTGAAGTGCTAGTGTTCTTTTTCCTCCTCCTTTGTCTGTTGTTTCCCTGTAAAACCAAATGACCAGAAGACAGTTGGATTTATTATAAAGCTTTACCAACAGGAAATTGCAGGAGAATAAAAGACAAATCCCTTCTCATATTCAAAGTTCCTTCACTTCCTGGGTGAATTCTTGATTCTTCTAAAACCACTTTGTGGCTGCTGAATGGCCTGTGGGTATAGACAGGACATCACAGCCCCCTGAGAGAGTGTAGGGAGCATAACTGTGCTGCTTTTATATGTGGTATTTGTACCTAACCATTATGTTAGTCAAAGAAACGTTCAGGCCAGCATATATAGGTACCTACCTCCCCTGAAAACATCCTAGATTATGGAAACATCAGTAGATCGTGTGTAGAACTGAACTAAACTATCCAACAATTCTAGGAAGAAGGAAGTAGTGGCTTTCAAAAGTTTATTGGTAGAGTACCTTCACTTTCAAATATATAGTTCAGGGAAAATGTTCAGATGTGTAGCTTACTGTGGATGTTGCCTTTCAAAGTTAATCTTCAAATGAATCTTGTAATTAAGGAGTACGATTTTAAGTGAATGTCCCAGCATGTTTTTTCTGCTTGACTGGGGTTCAAGAGTGTAAAATTGATGGAAAAGTTATTCTATCATTGAGTTGTATCCTTTCCCGAAGTTAAAACTGCAGCAAAGCAACTGAACTCTGAATGTGACACACACATTGCTGATAACCTGATGCTCCAAATACTTGTAGAAGAGCATGCTGATTTACCTGTTTGTTCCAAATGGGAGTACTGATGGCATATCTGCAAATTCATCAGTTCTTCTATTTAGTCATCTGATGCCCAGAGAGCCATACTGTGCAAGGAGTTCCCATGAACACAGAGCAGCATTGTCTCCGTTGTTTTCTTGCTGTGGTAATTCTCGACCATCTCTCTCCGATGAGTTGGGGTGCTGTGTGCTCACATCACGCCCTGAGAAAGGTTTCAGCAGCAGCATTTTGAAAATTCTGTTTGGAGGGTGTGGAGTCATGCGCATGATATAACAGAAAATCCTCTAGTGGGATCTAAAGGTCTGTTCTGTAACTGGGTCGGCGTCAAATGAAAAGAAGCTCTGTTCTCATTGGTCAATTGCATATACTCACCACTGGTGAAAAGCCTTGCTTTTTCTTCCAAAACCAGTGTACACTGGTCTGAAGATCCAAAAAAGGGAGAAATAAAAGAATGACCAAGTAGACGAGGCTGTGATTTGTCTTCCTAGAAGACACACATTTGAATTAATTTCTCCTTGTAAAGTATTTCACTGCTACATTCAGGAAAATACGCTCTTTAGCTTCAGAAGCTGATCTGTTTGAGTGAGTTCCTTCCGTAATTTCAAGTGATAATTTTCCTAACACTTGTTCTGATATGTTCGGCCTTTGTGGCCCAAACCTGATCTATGAACCCCTAGCTTCTCTTGATACCTGATGTCTGTAAAGGAAGGTGTGGCCTGCAGCTTCTCCAAGAAGTCCTGATTGTGCGTAATCCTTTATCTGTAGTACAGGGCCACACGTTGGATGAGTTTCTTGCTTAGGCAATGCTAGCAGAGAGAAGGATTCGAGGACCTCAAACCAAACAACTCAGCAACAAGAAACAGTTGCGAAAAGAAGTATTCTTCCAAGGAGTTCAGTCACTATTTAGAGTGAAAAAGTCTATTTTAAACCGATAGATAAAAAAGCTTTGTCTGGGATAATCTGCAGTATTCCTTAAGACACCAACATCATCTCTGGGGGAAACACAGATGGAAGCAAGCCTCTGGAGGTGTTGGAAAACAGATGAAGGAGAGATTGAAGAGTGAGGGTCTCTAATCTGATGCAGAAATGCTGGATAAAAGCACCATGATGAATCTTTCAGTGTGTAAAACTTTGGGATAAAAAAGGAAATGACCATTATCCATGGTTTTCCAAAGAAAGTTTAGAAGAAATAGGTTTCTTACAGTAGAAACACAGGACATTCACTCATCATCACCACTTCCTAACTGTAGGCAGTTTTCCACCCGAATGCCCTGTCTCAGCAGATCGTGAATTTGGGTCAATAAGAACTTTTAAGAACCCTGTTGGACGTCTCTTGGTGATGATCTAGCAATACTTGATCTACCCTCAGTAAGGCCCAGACTGATTTCTTGAGTCCTTACAGCTTGTTTGTTATTCCTGCAATGCTTTATTCTTTATCTCTAAAATACTTTTCTGGTGAGTGGGACAGACAGTAATGGCACTCTCTTCACTGTGTTCTAACCAAGGTGCCTTGAGACTTCCAAATTACTGTTGACAAAAACCTTGAAATCCCATCAGATCCTCTTAAGTGAAGACACTGAAGCTTTTCAGCTATTCCAGAGTGGACCTACACTGGCTAAGCAGATCTTCTCTTCTTTGGTAACATTGTTCTCAACCAGGTGCTAGCTCCTCTGCCCATGCTCTCCCTGTCTCCATCGGGGCTTGCGGATTTATCCTGTGGTGGAAGGTAAAGATGCGCTGCAGTTCAGTGCTTCAGGAGTCTTCCTGTGCCTTCCTTGCATCTGTGTTTGTGTTTTATGGACTCACAATGTAGCTGAACATATAAATTAGCTGTTGACCCTCTGCGGCCAGCTCTGTTTCAGACAGCAATGTGGATACACCTGTCAGCCTCAGGGCAGAAAATAAGTGGTGGAGCAACAAAGCAGCACGTGGCAGTCTTCAAAGCAGCTCTGGAAGCAGCTGGTGGGTTAAGCCATTGCATTTTTATTTTTATTTTTCCTGAAGAGTCACTTCTGCATTGAAATCCTCTGTCCCAAGGCTGCTCTTGGTGGTTTTCTGATGAAATCACTTCCTCCTTCTGGTGCATAAGGTATCCCTGCTATCAACTGCATTGGCCCAGTGAGATGGGACAACCAGGAGCAGAGGAGAGCGAACACCACTACAATGACCCCGCCCTTGACTCCCTCCTGTAATTCCTCATTAGCAACTCCCTGAGACTGTGAATAGCTTGCAAAATACCTGCCCTCCTCCAGGCTCCATCTCAGGGATAACCATGTGTGGTTGGGGAGTCCTTCAGGTTGCTGCTGTCACAGCAAAATTCCACACCCAGGTGGTATGGATAATGTAATGTCATGTGAACACATTTTACCAATGCAAACTTGATCAAATGACTACGTATACATATTATTAATCTGTTTGTGAGGTTTGATACCAGGTGTCATGGAATCCATAGAAAGCTGCTGTGAGTTTTCTAGTGTGGGGCCTGGTTACATCAGTGGGAAGATGCCATCCTGTGGCCGGGTTACTTGTCTTTCTAGTGCGTTGTGCAAAAATCCAAATTCAAGATGGCCTTGCTTAAGCCCGGACAGTTTGCCATGCTGTTAAGAAACGCGTGCATGGGCATGACCGGAGGAGGAGAAGTCTATGGGAGCTTTTCAAGCTTCCTTTGTGGTTAAGGCACAGGACTGGGAGTCAGGAGATCAAAGTTCCTGCATTGTACAGAAAAGCCATTTCAACACATAGACTGCATTGATAAAAGCAGTCTCATAGGAGTGCTACATGCATTTCTTTGACGGGGCTGATGGGTTATTCCTACCAACCAGTGCACTGCAGAGATCCAGCTCATCCCACCTACAGAAGGTTGCCATTTGGAACAGGAAGCAAGGACGAACAGCACCAATGTTCACCAGTCCAGTAAAACACACATTGCTGGGTCTGTGGAACACCTCAATGGTGAGCGCTTAGTGGGAAAAGAGCAGTGGTGGCTGCAACTGTTTTGGTCACATTGTGTCACAAGAGTCAGCATACTCATAAGCAAGAAATGCAAATGGCACTGCGCTTATATGTTTTTAAAGAAATTCATGTTAACCTGGGTATTGTTCTCCGAAGATCAAGGAGCTGGAGGATGACTAATGGAGAACAGTTTGAGCAAATGTTTTTTTACAGTTGCTGGTTACAGAAATGCACTTGAAGTGTGCTTTGGGATACGCTTTATGCCGGGCTTTGAAGACAGAAGTGGGGAGAATTCTGCTAGAATTTGCTTACAGGATATTTAATTTGAAAGATAGCTGTACAAGCTGTTTCTTTCCATTTGGAAGTGGTACAGACTGTATTATCATCATCTTATCTCTTACACAACAGTGACAATCACTGCCAGGCCTTACTGGACATGGTGAAACAACTGCTTTGTGGCACCTCTGGGACACTCAGGTTACTTTGTGGTCTCAGAGCTGCTCTGAGACAGTGATATCTGCAGCAGCAGTCAGTGCTCTCTCTACACTTCAGAGCTTTCCACCTGCTGCTAAGAAAGAGGTGAGTTGCAAATACTGAGCACTCACTAACTCGACTGGTCTTGAGGTCGTTTTGCTGAGATTTCGGTAACATGTCTTGCACAAAGAAGACGGCAGATCCTACTAATAAACATTGTAATTATACTACTACTGTGCTGGGTGGGGCTGCAAGGTATCTGCTCTGGGTTAAAACATCATCTCACCTGAGAAGTCAACCTGGGGATGACTGTTCTGAGAAGGGGCTATAACTGTGTGGAGGTGGAAGAATGAAATAAATAATTCCAAGGGCAGAGAAGAAAAGCAGGCAAGAAAGATGGTGCAGGACTGAAAGAAGAATTTGAGTTGCCTTTTATCACATTAGGGAATGTCATCTAAGTCTCTCTGTTTAGGTTAGAACAAGGTGTAACCACTGAGCTCACTGGGGTCCTCCATGAAGATCCTACCACAAATTGCAGACTTGCAGACTTGAGCAGTTAATGTGATGATGTACATATTGACTGCTCATGCCTTTTAGTGTTATATTTTGCAGGACTGTGATAGAAAAGGCAGTGGGAATAGATGGAAAGTATATCCCCTTACTCTTACAAAAATCTTAAAAAGGTGTCCTTGCCTTCTAAGTTCATTATGCCACTGTCAGCCCTAATTGGTGCTGGGCAACCTGCTCTAGGTGGTCCTGCTTGAGTGGCAATTAGACTAGGTGACCTCTAGACATCCCTTCCTACCTCATCCTTTCAGTGATCCTGTGGTTTTCAGATTCTTTTCCATAGCTGTGCATTGAGTAGGCAGTCTCCAGAAGATGAGCTCCCAAGGGCATCTGGGATTTCCGCATGACAGAGAACTTTCATTTGGTGAGTTATGAATTGTCACAAAGTGAAATGATGCTTTCCTACCACTGAGATGTACTTTGGGTTGCCAGTCATAGAGTCATAGAATCATAGGGGTTGGAAGGGACCTCTGGAGATCATAGAGTCCAACCCCCTTGCACCACGTGTGAGGAAATCCATTCATCAGAGACAAGCATTTCCATGCAGTTCAGATACGTGAGGTTGGCTGTGATCCCTGGAGAATGCCCCTTGTGATGATGCAGAGATGCTGTAGCTTTTGATCTGATGGATTTGCACTGGCAATAGAGTTTTTACTAAACTGTTAAACATTCATTATAACTCTGCATTTTTCTGCCACAGGATACTAGACCCTTAAAGAAGTGAAAGGCCCGTGTTAACCATGATGAGTTAGCTGCTGAAGAGACCTGTCAATTTGTGATTGGCACAAGAAAAAACAACCAATATGGCAGATAGAAAAACAGAAGAAGCCCAAAGAAGCCAGTGGGTACTTCTGAGTCTGGAGCTTTTAACAGCCCTGTTGGTGTTAATATGAGATCTCTCTGTCATTCCCAAAGATGAGAATGTTCCTCTTCCCAGTAGAGTAAGAAGTCAGAAAGAAAAACTATGGAGTTGAAACAGTGACTTGTCAAATACACCTCTGTTCAAGTCTGATGTGTAGATAAGGGTTTATGGTGAGATGTTCATGTATAGTAGCTTATGGGAGCCAGCTATGCACTAAGGTTACTGGAGGGAAAATTCATCTCACCAGCTTTCTTAATTGTTGAGTTAGACCCTGCAGAACCTGGTGAATTTATTCTGGGAAATGGGGCTGGGATATGTTATGTGTAATAACATTACAACTCTCAGGTTGGATATTAGGAAAAATTTCTTCTCAGAAAGAGTGGTGAGGCACTGGCGCAGGCTGCCCAGGGAGGTGGTGGAGGCACCATCCCTGGAGGTGTTCAAGAACCGTGTGGATGTGGCACTGAGTGACACGGTCAGTGGGCATGGTGGGGATGTGTTGGGATTGGACTAGAGGATCTTAGAGGTCTTTTCCAACCTTCATGGTTCTATGATTCTAACCTTCCTAGCAGAATCGTATATAAAGTATGTCTCTATAAATCATACGTATTTATCAAGAGAATTAAAAGAGAAGAATAAGTAACTTTGGGAAGAAAAAATTCTTGTGAACTGCTGTTAAAATTCTTCTACAAAATTTCAGAAAACTTCCCAGTTTAAGCAAACTGGTTTCAAATCTGCTATAGACATAACATCTGCTCTGCCCAGGATGCCGAAATAATGACAGCATAACCCAATTTAACACTGAAATTAAATTAATCTTTTGGGGTAATTATTTCTCTTGCTCCACTGCAGATCATTGCTGCGTGGGGAATGGGAGAGGGGCAAATGCCATTATTCTGGAATAGATGTGCAGGCATAGGTGCTGAGAGATAGGGTGCTGGAGCTACTCAGTTGTTGTTTCTCTATGGAAATTGGGTATCAGCCTAAATGATGGTTTATCTTTGTAATTTCCTCAGCTGAATTATGATTAACCCTAAGGATGTGGAATGACTTTTGAAAATGAAGCTCCCCTTATGCAAGGACTACTGTCTCATGCTTGTTTTGACGTCTGTGCTCATGCATAAAAGGGTGTATGCTCTTGTAATTACAATTTATATAGAAAGCCACTGAATTATCCAAACAGCCCTTTCTCTATCTTCTGGATGCTGCTCTCCTCCCCTTGTGGCCCTGAAGCAAGCTGTGGCTGTCCGGTACCTTCCTGGTCTGAAAGGACAGGCAGTGCTTGGGGTGCAGGACAGCTGTGGTGGCTAAGGTCTGTGGTGGAGCCAATCAGCGCCAGGCAGGATGTCAATGCCACCTTTCAGAATCCAGAGCTGAAAGGCTGCCATTGTGATCTGTGTCCTTCTCGACTGCATCTTATGACCCAGTGCACGGAGCCTCTCACAGTGCACGCAGGCAGAGATGAGAGGGCTGGGGTGCGTGCCCATCTCCTTGCCAGCAATGTGCTGTGAGCAAGGATGGAATGCTTGTGAGTGCTCTGCTCTTTCTTCCGCTGCTAGACATGCACGCAGTGCTAGGTTGACCTGTGTGATGGAAACCTTGGTATGAAGCCCTGGAGACCTCCACCAGTAGCCACCTGGGGTAGGTTTGTCTAATATCAGTGCAGGCTGAACAACAGGACAGCCAATATTGATAGCCTCACCCTAAAAGGAAAAGATCATGGGGTTGCCTGCCAGGAAACAAGAGAAACACATTAGTAGAAAAATATATGTTGAGGAGAAAAGATTAAAAAAGGCTGAGACTAGTTAAAAGCCCAGACACAGATTGTCTTGGGCCTGCCTGAGCCTTTGCTCAGTGCATTTGCTCAGTGAAGCTCCAGGAAACATGGGCAAACATGGGTGCTGCTGCAGGGCACCGGCCTTCAGTGGAGCAATCCTCTCCCAGTTAGAAAGGACCCCTGCAAGGGCATGTCCTTCTCCCTGTTCAAAGAGCGGGAGATGTGGGCATTTCTCTCCAGAGGACTGCTGGATCAAATCACCTAAGGCCTCCTCTCTTGTAAATAAAAGTGTTTGTGGTAATAAGTGTCCACATGTGAACTTCATATCTATTCACCCCATCTTGGGAAGCAGAGGCTTAATCGATACAGTCAATATAGTCTTGAGAGTTTTTACTAACTCTGAGGTAGATACGTGGTTGTGGTTGCGGCATCCCTTCCATGGATTGCATTAACTCTGCCCCTCCAGGGACCACAAGTGGGAGTTTAGACCTTCAGATTTCATGTTGACTTACTTCTAAAATTTGCCAGCAGGATCCCTATCTTATGACAGAACAATTTGTTCATTAGTTGTCTGTATCTGCATTGTGTAGGAGACTGATGAGATTCGATAGTTAGCTTTTAAACAGATTTAATGGAAGTTGTGACCCTAAGTGCTTTCTTGAACATGGGCCTGTGCTGACCAAAACCACAAGCAATATCAACTCCGTGCATCATTGGGATGAAGTTTGTGAGTCTGTTGCTTGTGTTTTTCATAATTCCCAAAGGAAGATACAGGATTCCTAAAAATGCAAGTTTCCCAGGGCAGGTCCCGCTGACCTCATTTGGTGTGTACCCTGCCCTGTGCAACCCGTGCCTTGTGCAGGCTGCCCACAGTCGAAGTGGTCCTGTGGGCACAGCTGGGTCCGGCTGGCTTTCCCCACGTGTTGAATGAGCAGTGCTTGCCAGCTGGAAAGTCTGTCAGGAATGCAAAAGCCCATCTCCATTAGTTTGAGCTATGTGACTTTCACACAACGGCCAGCCTGTCTGCGGGCTTCTTCTTCCCTACTGAGAAAATAATATTTGCTCCAAGGCTACAGCTGGGACTTGCTGAGACTGCTGACCTTATTTATTTATGCGTCTTAACGAGAAAAACAGAACTACATGGTAATGTTTTCCATAGTGGAAAGTTTTTTCCATTTATGGAAAGTGGTGAAAGTCCTGGTTTTGCCCTGAAAAGACAGGGCATGAAGGTAAAACCAAGCCTGGTTCGCCTTCCAGCTCTGTTCAGTTTTAATCCATGGAAACAGCACTGTCAAAGCTCAGTATTAGAAAGATGATCTGTTTGAGTCCAGACCTCAGTCAGCGTCTGTTTCACTGGTCAGCCTTATGGGCATGAAATCCTAAATCAAACTGAGCAATATCACAGTTTTCTCTCTGAAATCTTTTGTAGACATGATTTCATGATTTACTAGTATTTTTTGTTTATATTTTGTTCCCAGTGTGTGATGTTCCTTGTTGTACCTCAGCTACGTACTGAATGAATTATTTTTAGATACCTGAGACATGAAAGTACCACTTTCTGTGATGTGATTGTATGCTATTACTTTGCTGGCTTTTTTTCCTTAACAAGAGAACTAGTAAGTAGAAGAGTCAGAAATGGAGGGGTGAAGTTGAAGCTGGGAAGAAGAGGAGGGGGCAGGGAAGATGTGTTTGTCTGTTTTTCTCACTGCTCTGTTACTAATTGGCAGTAAATTAAATTGTTTTTCCCCAGGTCAAGTCTGCTTTACCCATCACAGTAGCTGGTGAAGTGGTGGCCCAGTCCTTGTCTTGACCCACAAGCTTTCTCATCTTATTTTCTCCTCCTGTTCTGCTGATGAGGATGGGTGAGGTAGAGGCTGAGTGGGTGTATGGCAGCCAGACATGATCAAACCACCACAAAGGTATAAATATCAAAGGAAATAGTTATTTTGAATTCTTGGGATTTCTGCCTTGCCATCCACTGTTAACCATACATTCACAGAATATCCGGAGTTGGAAGGGACCCACGAGGATCAATGATTTCAACCCCTGACCCCACGCAGCACCACCCCAAATCCAGACCTTATGTCTGAGAGTGCTGTCCAAATGCTCCTTGAACTCCAGCACTCAGGGCCATGCCCACTGTCCAGGGCAGCCTGTTCCATGCCCACTGCCCTCTGGTGCAGAGCCTTTCCCTAACCCCCGGCTGCCCCTCCCCTGACAGCTCCATGCCTTCCTTCAGGCCGTGTCGCTGTCCCCAGAAAGCAGAGCTCAGCGCTGCCCCTCTGCTCCCTGTGAGGAGCCGTAGGCTCCTCTGCTCTGAGTTATCTGAGTTATATTGATGTAGCAATTTTCAAGTACAAAGTGTAATGATAGTGTAGATTGAAGGAAGTAATGGGCATTTGGTGAACTCTTAGGTAAGTAGGGTAGTCTTTATCACTTAGATGTGTGCCTTCCTGATATGAAGTTACTATGCTGATCAGTGATTTCTTTGCCACTTCTTGCCCTGTTTACTGACTTCTGTTTTGTGCATCGTCTGCAAAGATGGAAATTTCATCTTTTTCTGTGTTTGTGCAGCATCTCCTGCTTCGGAGTCCTTAGCCACAACTGGAGCATCTAAGCAATGGAAATGTAGATAAATGATCTTCCATTGATGGAAGTGAATAATTTATCTTAATAAAGGGACCCTTTTTTTTCTTGGCATCAGATTCATCTTCAAAAGGAGTACTGGCTTCGCACATGATCTAGCTCTGGTAGACAGCTGAGCTCCATCCAGACAGCCTCTCGCTTAAACCCTCCCAGCAGAATGGGGAAGAGAATCAGAAGGGCAGAAGTGAGAAACTCACAGATTGAAACAAAGTTTAATAAGTAAAGCCAAAATAGCCAGCACAAGCAAAGCAAAATAAAGAGTTTATTCACTGCTTCCTGTCAGCAGGCCATTTCCAGGACCGCAGGGCTCCAGCATGTGTAACTGAAGCCAAACACTGTAACTCTGAATTGGACTCCCCTTCCTCCTCCTTCTCTCCAGTGTTACTGTTCAGCATGATGTGCTATGGTATGGGATATCCGTTTGGCCATGGTGGTATCAGTGGTCCTGGCTGGGCCCCCTCCCGGCTTCTTGTGCATCCCGTCTTTTTGCTGGTGAGATGGTGTGAAAAATGGAGAATATCTTGAGGCTGTGTAAACCATCAGTAGTGAAAACATCAACGTGTTGTCAACGCTGTTTTGTCACAAATCCCAAACAGCACCATACAAGATACTGCGAAAAAATGATCTCCACTGCACCCAAAACCAATATAACTCTTCTCCTTGAAGTTGGATGGAATATCACCTATGCTTATAAGATATCTGCAAATCGCTGTTTTCATGGCATTGATGTTGACACTTATGCAAAAGGCATGTATAAAAAAGATATAACTAGATTTACATTCACAAAACATGACTGGACAGACACTTCTTGAGTTACAAAGCTGTCAATAACTTCCTAGAGCCTTATTCTGTTGTCATGTTGTTGATTTAAATTGGAACCTATTTTACAGCAAAAGAGCAGCCATTACACGTGCTCTACAACATAAGATACCCCCAACCAACCAACCAAAATGACCAAACTTCTGAAAAGTGTACTTTTAAATAGTTGAGGACCTCCAGCAACAGCACAAATGGAACAATGTAACAGAAATTGTGTGATGGTCCACTTTATCACTTTTCCTCCCCAGATTCATGTAAAGAGCACCTCCATAGCAGCAAAAGAGAAGAAACAGGCTTTGGATTTACATCAAAAGAGAATGCTGAATGTAACTATTGATGATCTTATGGATAATCATGGGTGGAGTTGGAAGTGTTCATCTCTTCCTTGAGTCATGGAAGGTCAAAAATAGTTGCTCATCTTCGAAGAACAATTGCTTCTTTAAGAAGGCTCAGCCAACAGAAACCATCGTTAATTCCTAATAATGTGCAATTCTGTATGGCAAAATGTCAATAGTGTCATTCTCTTTGTGAAGAATGGATTTTATGTTATCTTCCTTTTCTCTATTCTGCTCATTGCTATCATTAATGTAGCATCCATTCTTTCAGTTGGCATATATTTTGTAGGGACTGTAGACAGGCAGGACTATGATTTTTTTTTTAACCAATTTATTTCTGATAGGGCAAAAAGAGCTTGGCTGGTACAGTGCTTAACTAACCTTGCACTGAGCTCTGTAATGGAATGTGTAGATCTTTGAAATTCCTGTGTAAAGAATGAGAATAAGTATTTGTCAGGATAATCTTTTTAGTACTTTCTTGTAGTGGAAAAACAGCTCATACCAATCCATTTTCCTGTTCTGTCTTTGCCACTTGTTCCAACTGTCTCAGGCTTCAGACGAGCGCTGTTTGGGCAGGGAGTAACGGGGTTGGGAGTAAACCGAGTGCTAGTTCTTCGCTGAAAGCATGTGACAGCAAAGCTGGGAATTCCTGCTTCATTTATGAGAGTGCACAGGATGTAATGTCACTCACTCCTCTTCCAGAGATGCTTACTACAAACAGCTGAGCTGGATTCCACATCAACAAAGCCATTCACCCAAATAAATGTTATAGTCAGCAAACGACAGGCATCTTGCAACTCCCTCAGCAGATCTTTAAGATTTAGCACCTGTACACTTTTTCTGTTTTTCTTTTTTTCTCCTTTAAAACTTTTTTTTCCATTTTTGAATTTCTATTTTCAAGAAGAAGAATTTTCAAGCTTCAAGAATTCTTCTGAAAAGTAGGTAAAATGCAATCTTTCTATAATACATTTTTTTCTAGAGTGGTTTATTTCTGTTATTTTGAGAGGAGGAGTTTTGATACGTGCATTCAAATAATACATATTAAAAGTTATTTGAACATTGCAAATAGCGCAGCATCTCTGGTTAACTTTTATATGTACCTGAGCATTCAGCATTTTAAAACATTTGTGAGACACATCAAGTATATGTTATAAAATTCTGTATTTTTTCTTAGTTACATTTTGTTTTAGCTTTGCATTGTCTCGAACGTTAGCCTTTCACAGAATATTAAATATTTAAGAGATTTTTCAAACTTACTTACATAAGATTGTAGATTCTTTGGAGGCTTAGACTTGCTGTGATTTTTGATGTATGTATTTTGCCCTTCCTATTCCATTTATGCATAAGAGAAGTAGTTTGGGCTTACAGTTTGGTCTAGGAACACTGTAAAATATGAACACTTATGCTTAAAAAATGTGCTTAGTTCTACATAGTTAGTCAACACATGGATGTTGTAGACTGAACATGTCTCAAGTGAAAAGGTTTAATAAAAAATGAACAAAGTATGTACATACTACCATTACTTTTCCAAAGCATTCGTTTTCATGGATTTTACTCATGTTGGCTGTACTTCTAACAAGCTGTTGTGATTTTCTCATCGTCTTGCTTGAGCAGTCTGCCGGAAAGAGAGCAGTCTGTATGACCAACAATGAGCTGGTCTGTTCTGTTCAGCACAACATTTGGTATGGGAGGATGAAGGCAAAGCCACCCGCCTTCCTCAGAGTTTGAGATTTTACAAACTAGATGTGAGCATTTGGGTTTCAATGAAAGTTAAGGTGAGAGGTCAGGGGATTAGTCACTTAAAGTTGTCTATGTAACTGTTATGGTATGTATTTGCGTAATTTATTTTTGCAAGAATAAAATCCAGTACTTGTGCAAAACAGGCACTGAAGAGCTGCACCTTTTGAGAAGGGTGGATCAGCTAATGTGTTGGAATTTCTTAATATTTCTCATTAACACTGATGGAAAACACACCCATTTTGCAACCTGAGCTCCTGCAAAAGCATATCCTACCATCAGAGTTTCTGGTGTTTTTTGAGGGTAGCTCCAGTGCTTTTATTGACAACTCAGCTTTCCCTGCAGGCTTTGATCTGTCGGTAGGAGGCTGATTTGGACCTCATCAGTTCTCTGTTGTGGCATCCATATGCTTTATTCTGAGTTAAGAAAGTCACCATGAGTTAATCTTGAATACTGCTGGAACAAAGAAGGGAAATCATGGATGACAGAGCTGCTGAAGTTTAGAGCTGAACAGATCCCAAGGAGTTAATAAGATTTGCCTGGACAGTGGGATTTTCCTTCAGCTAAATCTAGGAGAAGAAACGGTTCCTCACTGCAAGCCTTTGGGGATGCTGATTGAGTGGAGATGGAAGGAAAATATGTGAGCGGGTATGTCTGAAACTGATGCTGAGGGACAAAAGAGAAAGAGCAGAGCATGAGTTGAGGGGATTTGCCTTTGATTTTCCCTTCAGAAGGTGCATTAAATAAAGCTAAATCCTACTAAGAGCACTGAAGAATTTGAACTTACTGCCGTCTTTTTCATTGCTAGAGAAATATAATACAAAAGGGATAAAATGTGTTACCTAAGAAGAGCCTTGTTAGTCTGAGACAATGCAACAATTATGCCTATAATATTTCCTAATAACGATAGCTGCAGAAATACTGAGAAAAACACTCCACAGTCTAATGATTTTTCCTTTTCTTTGTGACTGGGTGCATTTGCCAGACCACATTTTCCCCTGAGGATTAACTTTGAACTGCCAATTAAAAGTTATTACTAAATCCTGTTACAGCAGAAAGCCTTTAGGTTCCCACTGTTAAGGCTTGGCCATTGTTTCTCTCACAGAGTAGATTAAGCTGCTGGGACTTCAGTAAATCACTTTTGCAGAATATTGTTAATAGTGCCATGAAGTTTGCTTATCGGTACAGTGATGGCTCGGTTTCTTTTTCAAGAGCTTTACAAAACCACATCAGTCTGCCATACTTACCAAAGAAACCTACTGAAGTCTGCATGCCAAAAGTGGGATGAACTTTGCTATGATTTTGGGACAAACAGGGTAGAACACTGCAAAAACCCTACTGTTTTCTGACAGGCACCAGCTGTTATGGTTAGGGATTGCACGCCGTGTGTCTCTACTCTGAGTGGGGACAAACGGAGCATTATTTCAGAAACCACTCTGTGGTAACGGTTGGCAGACGTTTGCATTTTTAATGTGGTCACTGCAGGATCATCACACGCTTTAAAATCTCTCTGTCCATCTAGGCACAGATCAAACAAGAAAGAGAAATGAACTCACTGATATTTTAATTTGCATGAGAGAAGAAAGAAAACATTCTGTGTTCACCAGAAGAGCTGTACAGTGCTGCCAAAACCATTCATTTTCTCAAAGATGTGCGGAACATAAATTTATTCACTCATAAATCAACATTTGGGCTTTCATGTTCCTCTCATTTCCACGCTTCAGATCTGTGATCTCATTGAAAACACTGAAATTCTCGATCTCTGTGGGAATATAACTGCACCCAGCATGTTCTTATCAAAAAAGGCAGAAAAAGGGATGTCCTCTTAGAGGAAAAAATGGTATCCTAGAATTAAATAAATGAAGCAAGTGAATAATATAATAAGAAGTAATAATTAAATAAGCAAATGAATGAGTTAACCTGTTTCTATGCAGGATGTAGCATCTTCTGGTTGTTTAATGATTTTTTGGCATGCATGCCTTTTTTTTTCTTTGGAAACCATCCTTTCGGTATTGAGAGAACACTTGAGCATCTTGGTTTGTATCAGAAATAGTGTTACCAGCAGGAGCAGGGAAGTGATTGTGCCCCTGTACTCTATACTGGTGAGGCTGCACTTTGAGTACTATGTTCAGTTTTGGGCTCCTCACTACAAGAAGGACATCGAGGCCCTGGAGTGTGTCCAGAGAAGGGCAATGAAGCTGTGAAGGGTCTGGAGCTCAAGTCTTATAAGGAGTGGCTGAGGGAACCAGGATTGTTCAGCTTGGGGAAGAGGAGGCTCTCCCCAGTGACCTGAAAGGAGGTTATGGTGAGGTGGGGAGTCGGCCTCTTCTCCCAGGTAACAGTGATAGGATGAGAGAAAATGGCCTTAATCTGGGAGAGGTTCAGGTTGTATATTAGGGAGATTTATTCTCTGAAAGAGCAATGAGGCACTGGCACAGGCTGCCCAGGGAGGTGGTGGAGTCCCTGGAGGTGTCCAAGAAGCGTGTGCATGTGGTACTGAGGGACGTGGTCAGTGGGCATGGTGGGGATGGGTTGGTTGGACTAGATGATCTTAGTGGCATTTAATGATGGCATTTAACCTTAATGATTCTATCAATTCTGGAGCCCTGGATGTATCTCTCAGAGAAGCTGTCTTTTAAAATGGAGCAAGAAATACCTGGTCTAGTGACTACTGAAATGTCATAAAACACTCTTTAGCTACATGACATGTGACTGTGTCATGGAGGCATCTGTCATGTGAAGATTTTTGACTCCACATTTCCAACCTCCCTTCTCATTAATAGCAACTACCCCTATCTTCCATGGTCATATGTCACAAGTCAAAGGTTTTCAGTGTTGGCTGGCTCAACACTGTAGACATTTGATGCTCAATTCTTTTTCTTTTTCTTTTTCTTTTTCTTTTTCTTTTTCTTTTTCTTTTTCTTTTTCTTTTTCTTTTTCTTTTTCTTTTTCTTTTTCTTTTTCTTTTTCNTTTCTTTTTCTTTTTCTTTTTCTTTTTCTTTTTCTTTTTCTTTTTCTTTTTCTTTTTCTTTTTCTTTTTCTTTTTCTTTTTCTTTTTCTTTTTTCTTTTTATTTTTAACATATGATCTCTTGGGAGGGCTAATTTTTCTTGTGTTTGCTTGATCTATGAGACTACCAGCACACCTTATGGGTGCTGCGTTTGAGGTCTCTAGTGATCATTTCCCTTCACTGATGCAATCTATTGATAGCAGAGAACTTCGCCTCTTTTACATACATCATATGTACATATGATATATGCGTATATATTACAGCTACTAGTTTAATTTAACACAGAAAACCCAGCTGCCACGTTAGTATTATAATCCAATGAAGATTCTTGGCATGGTAAGCCTTATAATCTAGTAATTTCAAAATTGACAATAGCTTTGATTATTCCTTTTTTGTAGATGGGACTGCAATCTCTGTTGTCTCACACAAAGGAACAGCAGTTTTGTTGCTGTTGTAGTAGTTGTTTTTTGCACTAGTTACCAGTGGTTGAATTCTGCTCAGGCCCAGCAGAACTGTCTTCTGTTAATACACAAGATGTGTTAAGTAATACTTAACAAATTATTTGTGCAGTTTATATATCTGAGGAAATGCTGAGAGGCTTGAATATTGAATGTTACTAGGTTTGGCAGTTCTGTCCTTGCAGGAGATGTGGAGTTGTCCTTACTGGAATCCCATTTCCTTCTCACATGTTTGCTTTGATGTTCTGGATCCATGTGTAAATTCAGGTTCAGGCAGACTACAGGTACCAGAAATTACCACGATCTAGTGACACCCTTGCCCACAGCTATCCTGCTGCTTAGTTCTCCTGGAGGTAGGAGAAAGCACTGAGACTCTCTTTGCCCTCTAAATTCTTGCTCCTAAATGCAAGGTTGGAAGGAGGGTGTGAAGGTGGATAGCTTCAATATACAATATATCTTCTTTTATATTATCATGCAGTAATAAGGATGAATCTGAAAGGAGGTTGTAGCAAGGGGTTGTCAGTCTCTTCTCCCATGTAACTAGTGATAGGATGAGAGGTGATAGCCTCAGGTTGTGCCAGAGGTTCAGGTTAGATATTAAGAAAAAATTCTTCTCAGAAAGAGTGTTCAAGCATTGGAACGGGCTGCCCAGGGAGGTGGTGGAGTCACCATCCCTGAGGGGTTTCAAGAAAAGGGTAAATGTGGCACTTGGGGACATGGTTATTGGGCATGGTGGTGATGGATCGATAGTTGGACTAGATGATCTTAGTGGTCTTTAACAACCTTAATGATTCTGTGGTTCTAACTGCACCGCTCAGCTTGGTGTCATCAACAAACTTGCTAAGGCTGCACTCAATCCCTGTCTGAGTTATTGATAAAGATGTTAGAGACCACTGGGGCCAAGACAGAAGCCTGGAGGATGCCACTCGTCACTGGCCTCTACTTGGACATAGAGCCGTTGACCACAACCTTCTGGCTGCGACCACCTAACCAATTCCCTATCCACAGAATATCTTTAGAATTCATATTTTTCCAATTCAGAGATAAGAATGTGGTGTGGGACCACATTTTAAAGGCCTTGCAGAAGTCAGGGTGGGTGACATCAGTTGCCCTTCTTTTGCCAGCAGAAGTTGTCACTTCATTATAGACGGCCCTTTTTACTGACTGAAACAATGTCACCCTGAGACATGTTAAATCAAATACAGCATTTTACTGCCCTGTGTGGTATTTTCTTCTCCATTATTCATGGGCTGATTTGTTAAAATCTCATTTTCTTCTCCTGTCATCAAACCAGG
Organism: Numida meleagris; assembly: GCF_002078875.1. Taxonomy (NCBI): domain Eukaryota; kingdom Metazoa; phylum Chordata; class Aves; order Galliformes; family Numididae; genus Numida; species Numida meleagris. The sequence goes on from NC_034409.1 coordinate 128,439,974, forward strand.
AGGGCTCAGAGCATACATTTTCCTCCCAGTCAGAATACCAGTGCAGTTACATGATTTGTTTTGGATTCTCTGTGATGGATTAGTGTGGCTCACAGCACAGCACAGAGAAGCGGCCATCCCTCAAGACAGCTGCACACCTCTGCTGTGGTGTGTACCTTGCCAGGAACAGTGGGGTGGGCACAGCAAGGCAGGAGCTTCAGCAGCTGCAATGGGGCTGCTGGGAAGCTGGTGGGAAGGGATTTGAGATGAAAGCAAAGCAGAAATGCAGGTGTGACATTTGACACCAGTCTCTGAACACACCCGAAGGGTGTTATAGGTGATTTGAGCAAAACAGCACAATTAGTGAGAATGATTCTTTAGCACTATGCTTAAGTCATAACACAAGCACCCTAATGTGTACATAATTTTTACATTTTCTTGGGAACAGAGCAGTGCTCAAGGTGAATAAAGCCAAAAGAAAGTACAGGTTCAAGGAAAGGAGGTATTGCAACTATTCAGCATCCAGCATGACAGACTGCTCTCAGGCTACTACTGCTCTTAACTATGGACTCTGCTGTGCAAGACATTATGTGTAGCCTATAGGCATGTGCATCGCTGAGGCAGTACCTCTTCATCTGTAGTGGCATCAGCCAAAGTTTGTGCACTTATGGATGAGCTGTTCCAGTGTTTATATATTTGTCCATAGTCACTGATCTTAAAAATGCACTTCTGCATAGGATCAGGCAGCAGAACACACTCAATAGGCACAAGAAAACTTGTTGGGAGGCACTTAAATACCCCCAAATATGTATCATGAATCGATCAAGGACCTGATTTTTTCAGCAATACTCAACCTGTTATAATTCACTGAAAGCAAGACTCCCTTAGTTTTTGTGCTAGTGTTTAATATTTGAACTTATATTACTTTCCCCCCCTCTCCCCAAATCCACAGTCTTATGCTTGTATGCCCTTGCTAGATTTACTTTAGAATTGCATGGTGCATTGGATGGGGCTACTTTAATTTATAAGCTGGTACTTCACCCTGCAGATACAATTTCGTGCTGAAATCATTTTTCCTGGCACGTTTCACTAAGGAACTCAGAAGAAAAATTGCTTTTCTGTATCCAGTAGTGGACAATTGTCTATCACCTGAGCTGCAGCTCTGTCTGTGTGACAACCCAGGCCCCTGGAAGAGCAGGAACTCAGGGACTGCTGTCAGTGTGCAGGGAAGTGCAGCCTCCTCATGCTGTGAATTTATATCCAGCTGCTCCTCTGGCCAGCTGTATCTCACCAGGAACATCGCTCTGCCAGCTGAGGAATTTTACATAATGATCAGGACAGTCAGCTGAGGAATGAGAGTCAGCCAAGTGCACTCGCTGCTGTCATGTGTGCCAGGGCCTGGCTCTCACTTGGTATGCTTTGTTGCAAAAATCATGATCTCGGCTTCAGCAAATGTCCTGCTAGGGTGTCTGGGGCCTGGTGCGTGGTGTAGTTTCAGGTGGTACTGTGCAGGGATGAGGTGGAGGATAAACTTTTCAGAAGTGCCTCGATAAAATAAGGACTTGTACTGGTTTTGAAAACCAACCTCATGAGCTGATTAATGTCCCTGTTCATTGCAAGGGAGTTGGACCAGATGACCTTTAAAGGTCCCTTCCAACTCAAATGATTCTATGATTAGGGAGATGCCTGGTTCTGCCTGATCCCTTCCAGTACTGGAATTAAGATTCTGGTCCTCAGGAACTGTAACATTTCCAAAGCTTTCCTATTGGTTTTGAGAATAAATAAACACTTTGGGACTAAGAGGCAGTTGAAGACTCCCTGAAAGACAGCCCAGTGGTTATGCTGATAAGCTTGGCTGTGGGAGGCATGAACTCTGTCCTCGTATCTCAGTCATGTACCACACCTTTCTCACACTGGTTTCACATACTCAGGGAATTCCTGGACAAATGCTGGGCTGCTTTGGGTACCCCATCTGATCCATCGTGCATCATCTATTATCTGCCACACTTAGCTTTGAAGCCAGACTTCCTTTGAGCAAGGGTTGGAATGTGTGAGCTCCAGAGAACCCTCCGAGCTGGAATTGTTTTGTATTCTGTCTGGGACTTCAGAGGGCTACAAGTCTTTCGGAGAAATAAGAAATCTCAAGCTGTATCCTCCACACAGGAAATGAACGCCCTGACCACAGACTGCCAGTCTTTTTTGTGCTGACCCAAGAGGTATGCAACAACAGATAGGGTCTGCAGAAACCAGTACATCTCCAGCAGCTTGTACTGGTAGATATCAGCAGCTGAATTCCCAAAGTCAGATCACATACTGGGGTGGATGAACATTCAAATAAAAATTTAGCTTTAGACTGAACAGAGAGCTCTGTTGTATTTCTAGTGAGCCTCTGGACTTTTTGATGCTTTAGGGTCTATCTTTCAAGCCTGCTTTTAACCAGAATGTCTGCTGTTGTCCAGCAAAGACCTTTCAGTAAAGCATCATTTTCAATGAACTTTCATCCTCCAGGAGCATTTTCCAACAGTAAATTGTGAATATTTGATGTTTTCCTGAGTTCAGAAGGAAGCTGAGCAAATTCATGCTGCAGAAGTCCAACAAGGGCCATGAAGAGGAAAGCTATCTCAGCAGCTCTGGAGTTGAAAAGCTCTGGGGACGAGGTTTGAAGGCAGGACATGGGATTTGGGGTGAGGGAGGGCAGCTCTGAGCTTCCCTGAGATGTATACAAGCAGATTCACTGAGCTGTGCCTTAATTCTTTCCTGACAATGTGCTTCTCTCTTTATTAGGTCAGTTCTCTAGTACCTCTCAGCCACGCTGAGAGCTCCTTTTTGCTTTCCTTTTAGGCTGGCTGTATGTGATACACTCAAGCACAGATGACGCTTCAACTTCTAATAGGAAAGTAAAAAGCCGCTGAAACTCCTTGCTAGGCAAACTGCTTTGCAGCAGCATTGAATGGTTTAGCTTGAGCCCAGAAAATCTCTTTCTCAATAATCTAAATTATAACTGGCGATAATAAATCTAGAGTAACTTCACCTAAAATTGCAGCTAGCTTGGTGTGGGATTGAGCAGGTACCTGGAGCATGAGAAGACACTTTTTATATGCCTCTTTTTCCAGGGAATTTCTTTCTCAGCAGGTATGTACTAATTTATGCCACATGATCACTTGTCTTTGGGCAGCATGGGACAGCTTTGATGTTGCATACACCAAATACTTATATTTGGGCTATTACTTCAGACTGTATACTGCACCTCAAGTACTGTGTTCAATTTTGGGCCCCTTGCTGTAAGAAAGTCATGGAGGCCCTGGAGTGTGCCCAGAGAAGGGCAATGAAGCTGGTGAGGGGTCTGGAGCACAAGTCTTACAAAGAGCAGCTGAGGGAGCTGGTATTGTTTGGTCTTGAGAAGAGGAGGCTCTGGGAAGACCTTATTGCACTCTGCAACAATCTGAAAGGAGGTTGTGGCAAGGTGGGGGTAGGCTTCTTCTCCCAGATAACAGTGATAGGATGAGAGGGAATGGCCTCATGTTGTGCCAGGGGAGGTTCAGGTTGGACATTAGAAAAAGTTTATTTTTTGTGGTGAGGCAGTGGCACAGGCTGCCCAAGGAGGTGGTGGAGTCACAGTCCATGGAGGTGTTCAAGAACCATGTGGATGTGGCACTGAGGGACATGGTCAGTGGGCATGGTGGGGATGGGCTGATGGTTGAACTAGATGATCTTAGAGGTCTTTTCTAACCTTAATGATTCTGTGATTCTATGATCTTTAAAAAGGCTGCACAGTCATAGTGTCTCAAGACTCTTGAATTTGAGTCAGCAGTGCACCCTGGCAGCCCAAAGGGCCAACCGTACCCTGTGGTGCATCAGGCCCAGCCTGCCAGCCAGGCGGGGGAGGGGTTGTCCCACTCTGCTCTGCACTGTGGAGCCTCACCTCAAGGACTGAGTGTAGCTTTGGGTACCACAACATAAGAAGGACATAAAACTATTAGAAAGCATCCAAAGGAGGGCTATAAAGATGGTTTATTCAACACAGAGAAGAGGAGGCTTGAAGAGAGGCCTAATGGCTGCCTGCAGCTCCTTACGAAGGGAGTGGAGGGACTGTGCTCATCTCTGCTTTCTGGTGACAGCAACAGGACCTGAGGGAACAGCATGGAGCTGTGTGAGGGGAGGGGCAGCTGGGGGCTAGGGAAGGGTTCTGCACCAGAGGGCGGTGGGCATGGAGCAGGCTGCCCAGGGCAGCGGGCACAGCCCCAAGCTGCCAGAGTTCAAGGAGCGTTTGGACACTGCTCTCAGACAGAGGGTTTGAATTTTGGGTGGTCCCTTGGAGCCAAGAGTTGGACTTGATGATCTTTGAGGGTCTCTTCCAACTCAGGATACTCTATGATTCTATGATTCTCTATGATTCTAAGAATGCCACATTCTGTTAAAACTTTCTGTGCACCAGATTTTCATTACATGGACATACAGGCTGTTTGAATGCTAGGACCCTGTACATTTGAGCACATCTCTGTAAGGGAATTATCCTAGATAAACATGTCCCAGATCCTGATGAAACTCCAGCTCTCAGCATGTATTGAAAGACTAACGACTGAGGATGTCATCAGTGACTGTGTTTGTACTTTTCCTCTCATTGTTCCTGATACCATTTACTGCATCTTTCTTGTATAATTGTTTATGGCATGGCTGTGGCAAGTTTCAGCAGTGGGCTTAAGTCATAGTGTCTCAAAATTGTTACAACATACATGCTTCAGCTTTAGTATCTCAACTGCTCTAAATTAAATATTAGTAAATGTGTTCATTTGCATGTGTATAACAACAGTGGAGAAGCTAAGTCATTCCAGCCTTGCTAAATCTATGAAGATTCATTTTGATTTCAGGAGTGCCTATTTTTCTTTTTTGCCAGATGTGCGAAGGAGAAAGTATTTGCCATTGACTTCAATAAGGATGAATTTCTTCTCATTTCAGGGGCATCAAGCTTTTGTTCAAAGCATTTTTGTAAAGCAGCTTTAGGATATGAATACCCGAAGATTTATCAGAGGAAGCACTAATGTGTGACACTGAACGTACCTGGTGTTTTGTGGTTGGTGGCTCTGTGGTCATTCATCTTCAGAATTGGCAAGGGGGCCTCAGTCAGAGGGAAAGCTCTGGGGAGAGCACCAGCACACCCTGACCATGATCCCAGGTTTCCAAAACAACTTACCTGAGTTTTCACATCCAAGGACCATTGCAAGGTCACACACCTTGCAATTTCTCCTTTGCTAGTGTTAGTTACCAGCAGGTCAGGAGGCAGCCCTTACCTAGTAGCTGTGCCAGCTGTGGTTTTGTGCAAAATTCTTGACTTACGCAAAAATTTCTGGAGATGCTTTGTTTCTCATAGAAAACAGCACAGGGAATCTGCTATTGCCACCAGTAAGCCTTTCTCCTGGAGGTTTCTACAAAGATACATCTGAATCCTACAAAGCCCATGGACCAAAAGGCAGGAGCTGGGCTGCTGTTTAACAGGCAGCCCAGTCTCTGCCTTAAATGCTTGGTGCAAAAAATACACTGTATTTTGGAGGCATTTTTGATTCAGAACTGAACATTTTATTCCTTGTCTGGCTAACTGCAGGCAATGTGGCTGCTGATGGATTTATAATACTGCTGCAGTTTAAGGCCATTTAAATATTAAATTATTACAAATTTCAAATGTATGATTAGATAAAGTTTATTGATACAGTGCTCGGTCATAGGATGTCTGAGACAGAGGTTTTGAAAGGTTTTCTTGGAGCTACCAGACCTCATACTTCTGGCTGGTAAGGCATAATTTTGACCTCCTGCTCTCGCTTCCTTCAGGCTGCATGTACCAATTGACTCACTTCTCACATCAGTATCAGGGATATGAAACATGTGACAAGCAGGCTTTTGAGTTTGTGGTCTATCTCCAGAGAGAGCCTGAAAAAGAGAGGGCTTTGAGGGTATTGCATTGCTGTCTTTAGCAATCAAAAGGGCTTGTAGAAGAGAGGGAGAAAGACTCTTCTCAGATGTGCACAGTGAACGGCAAGAGGCAACAGGCACAAGTTGCAGTACTGAAAAATTCTGCTTGAACGTAAGGAATTTGTATGCTGAGAGTGAGTTAGCACTAGAACAGGCAGAGAGAGGCTGAGGTACACCCATCCTGGGAAGTATTCAAAAATTAGTTGGACAAAAGCCTTGGCAATTTGCTGTCAGTTTGGAATTAGCCCTGACTTGAGCAGGCTCACTTTCAATCTGAATTATTCTATGGTAAGTGTTTCTGTGTGTGAAAGCAGCCCTGGTCTGGGCTTTCTACCTGTTAAAACTGAGCAAGAATCCCCTATTTTGTCATGCAGTGAATTAAAACCACAGTGTGAGTAAGTGACAACCACAGCAGGGCTATGCCCACGCTGTAGTGAGTGCCTGGGCAAGCAGTGCTGCTTTCCTGCCAGTGCAACTGCCTAAGCACTACTGCCTGTGAGCCTGCAGGGTCCCCTTGGCCACAGGCATCCATATTATCAGCTTCCCAAGGAGAAGCAGGGTCAAGAAATCTCAGGTCTGACACAAGGGTTGGGTTGATGCGAGAAGCACATAACCAAGCCCCTTCAAGGTCTGTTGGAAGGCATTTATGCAGGTTCAGTGCCTCAGGACAGAGAAGGGAGGTTGCGGGCACCAGCATTCATCAATGAAGCTTCTTCCTCTGCAGAGTGGGTGCAGTCATGAGGAAGAAAGATCTGCAAATGTCACGGTTGCTGCAGGGGCTCACAGGGAGAGAGCAGAGTCAACTGTTTTCCTTCCTTGGAGGGTTCACTTTGAGAGCCTTTTGCTCTTACTGCTGGGAAATCCAATTAAAATACTATGTCTGGCTGAACTTGGTATCTTCATCCCAAAAGCATAATGAGCTTTTTGCATTTTGTGTGCATCTCATTTAATGAGTTCTCCCCTTTTATATGGAAGCTCTGAAGACAGATTTTTATTATCTTTGTCATTATTATTAAGAAAGGAAGGGTCTGAATACAGTACCTCTCAGACATCCTGCCCATGCAAAGGGCTGCCAAAGCATGTAGAGTGCGATTACAGCTTCCTATGTCATTGCTGAAGTGGCTCTATTAATAGCAGTGTTCAACAAAAATTGCCAGCAGAAGAATTGCTTATTAAGCATGAAAAAAATGTACAAAAAAAAAAATCACAGTAACTCGAAGACTTATTTATTTTTTAAACCTACTGTTTTTTAGGTCCAAAAGGAACAGATTACTGTAAGGATTTTTTAGACAACTTTTATACTGTGATAACTGTTATAACTGTTTCTATTCCTTGCCCACCACCTTTTTTTTTTTTTTTTTTTAATCAAAGACCTGCAAAGCCAAGGTCTAAAAACTGAATTTCAGTTGATATTGACACTAATTTATTTTCTGAGCTGGAGAAATTAACCATAAATGATTGTGAGATCATAGACTGAAGGGAAAATTGTACAGCCACATTTTCACAGAATTTGTAGTTAAAGGGAACTCCTGACTCCAACATGCGCACTTGTATTACACATTTCCACATTTCAGCCAGTTTTCCCAAATGCTGGACAGAGCAGCATGTCTTGGCTAAGCAGATGTGCCAGTGATAACTCTGGTTGGGAAGGCATTGCCAAGCTGCCGTCCTCAGTAGTTTGTTTCGGCAGTTAATCAATGTGACTGCTAAAAATAAGTCATGAAATATGTGCTGTATTTCCTGTTTGATGGCTGGAAGCCAAAGCCAAATAAATTCAGTTCTTGTCTTGCCTTTTTCATTAAATTAGAGAGTGTTTTAGTACCAGAGATTTCCTCTCTGTGGAGGTGGCCTAGTAACTGAGTCCATCTATTTTTGAAAAATGGGACAGAACAAAAGCGTTTGGTCTGCTTCACAGAAAGGCCCTCAGATTATTTGCATTGTATGTTTTCTGCTCTGTTTCCCTTCTTTCAAATTCCTTTTCCAAAGGGGGTCCCAGCACTGTACATAGCACTTTGTGGGAATTAAATTCTAACATAGAAAGAAAACAACAAACTCAATGTCTGTGTGCTATTTGTCCTTTCCACCTTTGGGGACTACATTCGTCCTTCTTGCTCCACAGTGCAGGAGAATACAGGCTGAGTTCTTCGTTAATTGCTGGAGCAGCTTGTAGGGCCACTGCTCCTCACTGTGCTGCTTCACTATCTGCAAGCAGGCTGCAGTCCTTGCTCCTTGTCCTGTTATTTGTGTAGCTACGTATGTGAAGATCCTTGGCCTGATCGGGCCCGGATAGCTCTGTTAAAACAGTTTATAATAATAAAAATATCAAATGGCAGAGCTGTCCAATGTGTGTCTCATTAATTTTGTGGCATGCAGTCTTAAATGTGTCTCTATTTTCAGAGGGAAACCTCTCACAACTGTTGTGGCCAATGCAATACTTTTGTTTAAACAGATGTTACTGTTTCTCCTTACGTTCTGAAAGGAACGAACTTCTGCATTTCTTTTAAAATGCTTTAAATATGTTTATCACTCATTCCTGGACGCTAGAGAGCTTTTCCCCTCCTCATGTGAATTGGTTTTCTTTAGCCATGTAGTCTCTGCTCAACCTAGAAGTCAGTCTAGAGGTTTCTAGCTTTAATGAATGACACAGGAGAAACCGATCCTTTTGGCAAAAAGACTGTTCTGTATCTACCCACCCACTGCTATAAAGTCCCAGAAATCAGAAAAAAAATGCTTTACATATTGAATCCAACACTCTTCCTGAACACTTTCAAAAAAGTTGAATGTAGTAAACTTAGTTATCTTTGACTTTACTAAGGAATAAATTAACTGAACGACCACTCCAAACACCGGAGAGACTTGATTTACTTCCAAATAACTGATATTTAGCTTTAAAATACAGACTATGTGGATGTCAGAGGAAGTTAGTAATTTAGAATTGTTCATTAATGTGTTAACTCAGAACACTTTCTGCTACGAGGTAACTTTTGTGAACTCTGATAATCAAAAGAATATTTTATCTAACAATTATCCATAATCTAGCAATTACCTTGCATGAAGTAAAATAAATGCAGGTCTCCAGTCTGATATGAAATTCATACATATCTTTGAATAATGTCTCCCCAAGTAAGATCCACGATTAAATTAAAGACTTTGGGATGCACCGAATTATCTAATCATTGTCTTCCACTTTCTTCCTACTGCTAGGGTGAGACTTCAACATTGTTTTAGGGTAAAAAAACCACACACTGTATTACACTGGAATTGCTGCAAAGTTTATGTAGGTCAAATAATCTCTTTGAAGATAATAGCCTTTATTTCCAGCAACCCTAGCATTCATTTACACTGCTTTGACTGTGAAAAGAGGATTTGGAGTAGGTACAAACGCATCTTGCACTGCTTTTATGGTAGGGAGAAGAGTAATTAGTGTGAATGTCAGACCTAATGATTTTGTCTCGTTTCCCTTTTGTATTTGTACCAGTGCCCTGCAGTAGGAACAAGTTATCACCTCCTGAATGTAAGGACAGGGACTAAGGGCACAGTGGATCCAGTTGCAATGCTACAAGTTGTTAGCTCCCTGTTTTGCTCCATGACTAGCAAATGATATTTTCAGAGTTTGTTTTCAGTATAGATGCTTGAAGGGAGAGTATGATGATGAAGGGCAAGAGAAAAAACAGAGCGCTATAGGCTGCGCTCATAGGTTCCTGAGATCATCCTTTCTGGACTCAAAGTACAAACACTCATCTGAACTCAAAAGCTCAGAGCTCTACTTGCTGTAGGATCTGCCTTGATACATATCAGTGCTGTGCTACCTCAAGTGTGGACTTCTTCCCATGGTCAGGAAAAGGAGCCTGCTTCTCCCCAGCCGACTTACTGCACTGCACAACAGCCAGATTCCGCACTTCAGTTTCAGTGGGTAGAGCCTAAAAACCGCTAATGAAGAGCAGGAAAGAAAGAAAGGAAAAAAAAAGAAAGAAGGAAAGAAGGGGTAAGAAAATGTGGGAAAGAAAGAAAGAATGGGAAGGTAGATACACATCTGCCTCTCTCTTATGCTTATCCTTCCCAGTATTGCATTGCCTGCTTGGTCAGTTTTGAGTTTTCAATTGTATAAGGCTGTCAAGTCACGTTGGACTTAGTGTTTGAAAGCCAAACATTCTAAACGAGCTGGAGGATCATGTGGCTATTCCTCCAGCCAAGTTTCCCTCAGATCTTTAAGCAGCTGCTTCAGAAATGCATGCTTGCTTCAGACCTTCTGGAGACTGGGAGGGCACAGTGTTCATTGGGATTCACAGAATGTCTCGTTAATGAATCTTTGGTGCAATGAACTTTCTGCAGAGGAACGTACAATCTTACATGAATTCCAAGGAACATAAGCACTCATCAGAGGAGGTTTGGTTAATACAATCAGCATGCAGAGCCCACTTTCATTCCCCGTTTTGGTAAAACATAGTATGGTGTACTTTCATGTACACAGCAAATATTTTGCTGAGAAAATGCAGTAAGTATTGCTACCGTAATGCACTTCCCAGTGCTGTCTGCCTCAGAATCTCATAATTCACAGCTTTGCTAAGGGAACGCTACTTGATAAATGTTATTTATCAGGCAAGCCCTGCCTTTGCCAGGAGACAAACAGAGAGTGAAGAGGGGAACAGTAATCTTGACTCTCATCTCCACTTTGGTGGTGTGGCTAGGCTGTGGCTTCATTCCCAAATGCTTAAAGCAATCCTTATTTGCTGGAACAACGAAGTTGCTTTATCACTTTGCAGATTCTGTAGCTTTTTCTTTTTAATGTGATAGGAAAACTCTGCTTCTGTGCTGTATTCAAAATATCTTCTTCCTAGGGATACATAAATAAAATTGTTCATGACCAAACTTCCACCAACATGAAAGAGTGTCTGTCATGGATGAAGGAGGAGGAAGCACTGTGCTATCTGTAGAGCAGTTCCAGAGAATGGAAATGCAACAGCATTCCAGTTGCTAGACATTCCCTCATGCTGTGGGCCTGAGGGGCTGCTCTGCCATCCCTCCCTTCCTGCATTTCCCCTCTGTGTGACCCTGGGAACACCTTGCCAGCATGGTATGTGCAGTTTCTCTGTGTGATTTTAACCTTGTGGCCCTGGGAGCCACGCACCTTCTATCTGTAACCAAATATCTCTTGGAAGCTCAGAATTTTCAGCCTGTCTTACATCTTAGAAGGGCTTGACGTGAAGGTGAGAGAAGACAGTGGAAGGACTCTCACTAGCCTCCATGTATTTTGGTTAAAGTCCTGAGGCTCACATTCCATGCATTTTAGCTTGGATTTGGATTTTCATAAGCTTTTGCACTCCAGAAAGCTGCCAGCTTCACAAATCTACCTCTCATTGTGTGTGCTTTCAGCCTCTTGCTTTTGTAAGAACATTTTAAGCTGAGAGAGAAATTAATGAATTTATCTGGACTGTAACATGAACTAGTGCCATCAACAGCATGGACACGCTAGTTTTCATTGATGATGCTGTACTCCTTTCTAGTGTACAATCATTTGAATCTAAGAAGTAGAAATGTATATAAAAGCAGGCTCATTTGCAACACAAGGCAATTAAAAAGAAGTATACAGCAGTAGGGTACTAATGGAGCGCCCAAATTCCAGAAAAGTAAGTTCTAAGTATGTGTGTTTTCATTTTTGTCCTTGCTTACTCAGATTGGTTTATTTTTAATTAGTGCAACAGGTTATTAAAATAGTCCAAACTGAAACTTTTTAGCTCAGTCAAGTCTGGCCCTACCCAGCTGATATCAAAGAAAAACCGAATCAAATCCCTTTGGCTATCTGGAAGGAAAACTAAGTTCTAATGATACTAATGATGCTTGAAATCAGAACATCTACGCACATTTACAGTGGTCAGTCTGGCTTCTAGAATGCATTGCTGTTTGCTGTGTCTCTCTCAGAGAGAGGCACTGTGCTGATGGTTCTGAATAGAGCCATGAAACCAGTTAGCACAAGAAGGAAAAAAATTTAAATACCCCTCCCCAACAAATTATTTCTACAAAGTCAACAAAATCTCCAACTTTTGATCACTGAACATGGAAATGAATACACAAAAAATACTTAACAAGCTCCCTTAATGTCCTCTCTTGCTTTAATTATCTTGGATATATTATGGCCAGTGTCAGCAAATGATGAGTCAATTATTTTTACCTGCAGTGAAGTAAAAATTAACAGTGTGTAAGATATTTACATTCATTTTGAAAAATAGTATCATACCCAGCATGCTGCTTTGTTGGTAGTTGAAATAGTTGCTGTGCTAAATGTCGGCACTTGGTCCAGTTAGAGAGTTCTCTTAGTCATTGTAGCATCAGAATAGCAAGCAATACTTTTGTATTATAATGTTTTTGAAGCATGGCCTTTAAGGTACTATGGGCTTGTTCGATGATAGCTTGACCAGTAGGAGAGTGGGGTATGCCTGTCAGGTGTTGAATACCTCACTGCTGAAAAAAGGAGTGGGTAGCGTGGACCACATATCCTGGCCCGTTATCTGTTTTAATCGTTTTAGGGACCCCAAGGGCTGCAAAAGCTAATGAAAAGTGTTTACACACGTCTCTTGCTTTTTTTTCTGCATGCACAGATGCAAAAATACAGGTAGAGAAGGTATCAATGGAAACATGAACGTAGCAAAGCTTTCCAAATTCTGGTAAATGTGTAACATCTGTTTGCCAAATTTCTAAGGAATTAAATCCTTGGGGATTAATACCTATGGAGGGGGTCGGTAATGTAGCTTGACGGTCTGGGCAAGACTGTATAAGTTGTCTGGCCTGGTCAGTGGCTAACTGAAAGGCATGCTGCAATGCTTTTGCATTTTGGTGGTAAAAGTCATGAGATAAGTGTGCTTGAGCAAATTGATCAGGAACAACAACTGCTCCCGCCAGTCTGTCTGCCTGTGCACTGACTTGAGAAATAGGGCCAGGCAGAGAAGAGTGAGAGCGAACATGGTGAATAAAATAAGGCTCTGAGCGACGGTCCAAGAACCACTTTAAACATAAAAGGAGCACAAACAATTGTGCATTAGTTGTCTCTTTTAGATAAGAATGTTCGAGTCGCATCAAGATGCCTGCAACATAAGCAGAATCTGTTATTATGTTGATGGATTCAAACCATCGTTTGAACACACGAACCACTGCTGTCAGTTCCACAGTCTGTGGGGAGCCGGTGGTGACATGGACATCACTACCCCATGTTCCGGCACTGTTCCTCCATACTATCACTGCATGGCCAGTCCTGCCGGATCCATCTGTAAAAACAGTACGAGCGCCTGCAAGAGGGGTTAATGACAGTTTACAAACTGGCAACAAGCAGATGGAGCTAAGAGACTGCAGGAGCTGATGGGCAGGCAAGTAATACTAATTTGCCCTGGGAAGTCAACAAGGGCACACTGTAATGGTAATGAGTGTTGAAGCAGGAAATCCAACTGCTTAAGATCTATAGGTAGGTAGATGGTATTGGGCTCGCTGCCGTCTAAGACCATCAACCGTTCTCGTCCGTTCTGCACCACCATTGCCATCATATCTATTACTGTGGTTACTGTTTTTGCAAACTTATGGGGCAAAAATATCCATTCCAATATTATCAGGGGGTCGGGGTCCTTCATGACCCATTGTGCCAGCAACCCATAAGGCTGGAAATGAGAACCAATAACAAAAAGATTAATAGGTTGATTTAGCTTTCTGCCGTGTGCTGCTTATTGAGTCATCTTTGTAACAGCTGTATTCAGAGCCGTTCTAGCTTCAGCAGTCAAATGATGTAGTGACAACAAATCCGGGTCCCCTTCCAATAATTTAAAGATGGGATGTAGGTCCTCTGTAGAGACTCTTGTTAGTGGTCTAACCCAATTTATGGTGCCTAACAGTTTCTGTAAATCATTCAATGTTTTGATCTTTGTTCCTATCGTCAGAGTCTGTGCATGAATATTCTGTTGTGAGTTCTTCCAGCCCAAGTGTAAACAAGGAAGTGTCTTCTGAATCTTATCTTCAGCAATTTTTAGTCCCGCTGCAGTCGCTGCCTGTATAACGAAAGATGCTATTAAATTTGCCTCTGGCTCTGTCGGTACTGACACCAAAATATCATCCAAATAATGATATATAGAAAGCAGTGTTATTCTTTTGATGGATTGGTGATAAGAAATTGGCAACAAACTGCTGACATATCGTAGGACTATTTTTCATCCCCTGTGGCAGCACAGTCCAGTGATAACAACGATGCGGTTTGGCAGCGTTAATGAAAGGGACAGAGAATGCAAAGCGAGGGGCGTCCTGAGGGCACAATGGGATGTTAAAGAAACAGCCTTTCAAATCTATCACTATTAGTGCCCATGACTGAGGGATCATAGTTGGGGATGGTAACCCTGGCTGAAGAGCTCCCATGTCTTCTGAGATTTCATTGATCTTTCTCAAATCATGCAATAATCTCCACTTCCCGCTTCTTTTCTTAATTACAAATACAGGTGAATTCCAGGGGCTGGCTGTGGGAACAATGTGTTTTGCCTTAAGTTGCTCACTGACCAGTTCATGTAAATGCAGCAGTTTTTCATGAGAAAGGGGCCACTGGTTGACCCACACAGGTTTACAGGGTCTGGTTGCTTAATGCTCACAAAAGACTGTCTTTGCTGTCCTCTGGCACATCCCAGAGAGCACGCATTGCCAAATGCTTAACTTGCTGTAGCCCTTCTGCAGGAATTCGTGCCTGTTGAGCTGGGGGGGAGAAATCTCCCACATCCATCAAAGAACTCACATCTACAGCCCGCAGCGGGTTTCTCCACGGTAGCATCAGGTTCTCAGTTGCCTGAGTCTGTGCCAGTCCCCTCCACTTAGATTCCCACACAGTATACTGCATACCAGTCATAATAAGGTGACACATCATTTTGAAATCATGCGGTGTGAGAACAGAGCTATCGCATATGGATTGAAATTGACTGTATATGGGGCACCTATGCCGTGGTCAGTGACCGTACGCCATAAATTTTGCAGGACATTATATGACAAAGCCTCCCACTGCATCTCTTGGTCTGGGGCCACAATAACAGGGAAGGCCCTCTACATCTCCGTGTCTCCAGCTTTCCTAGTCTCCCTCTGAATAAGTGCCCACATATCATGCGGATCCTGGGGAAACAGATCTGGCTCTTCCTCAGGATCTAGTGGGCCAGGATCAAAAGGATTGTGGGTACCTTCAGGAGGGGAGGCAGCGAGGACCTCCTGCAGTGGTGGCAATGAGGGAGCTGATGGCACAGCAGGTGAGCCAGATGAGGGGCCTGCAGCAACTTCATCCTCAGATGGACTGGGGATAGCCAGTGATGAACCCACATGACTTTTTTAAACTTCAAAAATTTTTCTCCAGGTTTCAGGCAATTCAGACGTCACCTTATCACCTCTAGTGGATGCATCTCACAGTTTTACCTCGATCCCATCCCAAGTTTTCAGATCATAAATTGTCTGATTTGTAATTGAGGGATCGTTTCTAGCGGCCCATATGAGCACCTGTTGCAGGTCAGCAGAGGACACTGCCTTCCCCCCTTGTTTAAGGATAGACTGAAAAGTAACGAGGACATTTTTCTGTTCCGAGGTCATTTTGTTCCCCATGGTGCGCAACCATTTACCTTTCTCAAGTGAGAATCAATTGGAGTGACTGGGGACAATGAAGCTTCTTTCAGCCCCCTCTTGATAAGGCTTCCCTTTTGAGCCTTGCGCTTCTCTCAGCACGCTCTCCGTATGGCTTCTGTGAGCCCCGTGCTTCTCTCAGCGTGCTCTCCATAAAGCTTCTTTCAGCCTTCTTCAGACCAGTCTGCTTCTCATGTCCCTGTTCGGGTGCCAATTGTCGCCGCTTGGTCCAGTTAGAGAGTTCTCTCAGTCACTGTAGCATCAGAATAGCAAGCAATACTTTATTGTGTTCAACATACATCTTATATATCCTCCACTCGCAAGCAGTAAATCCACTAAAAGTTAATTGGCTTCAAGTTCTCCCAAGCAACAGTGATAACAGACAAAGGGTTTCTTAACTCTCCCAAATGTGACAAGATTAACTTTGAATGCCAAAGGAGCATCCTGTTTACCCTTTAACCCTGTTTGCTCTCTATCTTACTTTACAGACTCCCAAGGCCTCATAGCGGTAAGATCTATCACAGAAGCTGTTGAGCTCCTTGGTGTTGCATCTTCCCCCATAGCTAAAGACCATTGCATAAACAAACTCCACAGTGATAGATGCTAGGATGAAGAGACAAGCTAAAGCTGTGTCTTTGTCACTGCTACTTCCATTTGCACTTCAGTTCTGTAGGAAAAAGATGTATTTTATTCTGCTTTGCTGCATATTTGGAATAAAAGAGAAACCAGTAGTAGCATGAACTCTGCTCTTCTGCACCTGTTGGTATTATCTTTTTCCATGGTACAGCTGCCAACGCATGGATACTCTAATTCCTTTGTTCAAAGAGACTCCTTATCATCATCTTTTCTACGAAGTAAATTTAGGCTAACAGCGGACATGAGAAATGTGACATGAACGTTTATTTCCTATCAGTATTCTAACTGCTGCAGCAATTCCAAGCACTTGCAGTTTATCAAGTTAGACACAAGAAAGATTGACACTGTGGGAATAACAATCATCTAGACATGTCATACTGGGTGCAATAACACATTTTTCTGTACTTCATTTTAGGGAGCCTGGTCTTCAGCTTGAAAATCATTTGTTAAGAACTTATAACATTTATTAGTAGAATACGGGCATAAAACTAAGAAAAAATAGCCTCTGATGTTTGTATTCTTTCTCAGCTTGGCAACCTGATTTTTTTTTCTGCGAAACACTACTGAAACTAACCAGGCTTGTTTGAATGAGTTCAAAATACAGTGTCAATTAATCAACCCCTTCCGACTGGTCGCTTGCTACTAAGAAAAGTGTACAAGTCGTTTATAAAGATTTAAAGACCTTGATACACACCAAATAGGAGAATAAAACACTGATATATGCTTAATCTGACATGACTAAAGGTTAAGAAACCCAAAGTAAAAATAGCAGTTCCAGCAATCTTTAATAAAGACCAGTTATAAGTAATTTCAGATTTCAGAATACTCTTCTCCAACAGCCTTTCTGCCTCTCCTGTGGTCTCCCTGTGCTGCCTTTCCTTCCAGAACCTGGGGAGCTGCAAACCCTGGTGGGGCTGTGGAGCCAGATGTTGTCAACCTCGACCTCAGTAGTTGCCCACTGCTGCTCCTCAGGGTGATCTGAGAACATGAGACCTCATTGCTTTCCCATGAATATATAACAATCAGTTACGAAAGTGCCAAAGAGAAGTACCGCACTCTCAAAAGTCCTCTAGCAAGGCTATAGTGCTGGAGTTTTCCTCATCAGTGTCAGTCATTTCACCTTCTTACACAGAGGTGCCATGAAAGGTCTTCAGCATCTCAGCAGGCTAATTTAGCTTTCTTGAGACATGGTATTTGCTATTGATCTCATTTAAGAGAACACAGAAACATTACCTTTATGGCATAAAAAAAGCTCACAGAGCTCAAGGAGGGAAGAAAACCCTCTCTGGGTTTGCATTCAGATCATGATAGAAAGGATACTGCTTTTCCTTTCAAACCTGCTTGGTTTCTCAGCACCTCTTAATCAAAGCAAAGAGCATATGCTGAATGGTTTTCAGTTACATTTTGCAAGTCTCTTCTAGGATCTTTTCTCTTCCCTCTCTTCCTCCCCAGAAGACCAAGCCCTAAATAAAAAAAAATCTGAATATGATACCATTTTCCTTCCGATACAGCCTTCTATTAAAAGGCGCTTTGAGTCTCCAGACTAATAAGCTTACATGGCAGGGATGTTGCTTTTCTCTCCCATTTCTCTCAAAGGTGGCTGCCATTTTGGCACTGGGAGGGTGCCTCACAGGCCCTATATGTACTGACAACACAACCATTGTACTTGAACAAGCCTGATCAAGCTGTCCAGTGACTTGTATTAATACTGACACTTCCTTTCATTTTCCTTTCCTTTTCCTTTTACTCAGATAACCATCAAGAAATCTGCTTTAATAAGTGTGCTGTTTCAGAGATGTGACAGCATTAAATAAACCTTCAAATGGCTGAGACCCCATGTTGGTTTCAGTAACTGTACAACGTTGCTTCGTGGTACAGGCTTCTTGATTCCAGTGAATCCACTCCACGATTCAAATCTTGATGGGAATCATCTAATCTATACTGAGACATCTTTCCACTATGCAACTCTTTCACTCCCACGTCCCTTGGCAGTCAGCAGGAGGTGCAGACATTTCTGGAGCACAATGCACATACCCTGCCTCAAGTGCTCACTTTCAAGTGAGCCCGTTGGTCTGTTCCTCTCTCACTCCATGGGCTGTGTGAGGATCTAGGGCATAAATTGGCGAGTTAACCTTACAAAGTACTGTAGCTTAGTTCTCTATAGCTCTTCTCAGAAAGAGTGGTGAGGCACTGGCACAGTCTGCCCAGGGAAGTGGTGGAGTCACCATTCCTGGAGGAATTCAAGAAACATGTAGATGTGGCACTAAGGGATGCAGTTAGTGGGCATGGTGGGGATGGATTGGGGTTGGGCTAGATGATCTTAGTGGTCTTTGCCAGCCCTAGTGATTCTATGGTTCTATGATATTATGAGACACTTTAAAAGTCTGCCTATCAGCTTGAACATGTTTTGGATCAACCACTTTGGCAGATGAAATGGGTAAGAAGAAATTACTGTTTTAGCTGGGAGGTTTTTTTTTTTTTTGTAGCATCCTGTTCTATTGTCGTTCTGTCTGCAGTACTCCCTGTTTGTAAAGACCAAACCGATAGCTCTTCACTTAAACTATTCATTCAGCAAGGGCTCCTGCAAAAGCCCTCCCCTGAACTGACTTTTTAGGCTAAGCAGTGTGCAAGAGCAGAGCATTGTCATAAAGACGATCAGGGACATTTTTTTCTTAGAAACAAAAAAACAAAAACAAAAAAACCCAAATCACAACAACTAATTTTGAGGAATATCTTTTTTCATAGAGTGGTACTTAAACGGGGAACTGAAACTCCAAAACAGGGTGCTCAGTTGCTGTCTGGACATTGCTGGGAATCTCTGTGTCAATGGCATCATCAGCTTGATGGAATGAGAAGCTGCAAACTGTACTTTTTTTCTTTTCCCGAATTCTTAAAATCAAACTGCCCACTGCTATTGCTGACCTCAAGATAGATATCAACCATTTCCTATCTCATCTGTGTACAAAAGCCCTACGAGACCATTCCTGCCTATGCAGAAGCTCTGCCTCCAAGCTATTTATAGGCGTTTTATCCAGATGAATCCTACAGGGGGAAATATCCTCGTGTGGCTCGGGATTTTAAAACGCCAGCTTTTTTTTTCATTCGGGGGAAATCCCGTTTCTGGCAGGCGGCGAGGCTGCCAGCAGGGGTCAGCGTCTGCTCGTGTACGTGCCGTGCTTTTCCTTGCTTCTCAGCTCCTTTTCTTCACCAGCCCTGTAGTTTTGTGCTTTCTTGAGATGCAATGAGACATTTTCCTTCCTGAAAGGAGCTTCCATCTGGGATGCTTGCTTTTGCTGCCCGGAGTTGCACTGTCTGTAGGACTTACTTTAAAAAGGAGACTAACACAAAGCTTTTTTCCTTTTGCCTGGTGGCCTGCAAGTGGTTTCTCCACAGTCTTTGTCTCACAGACTGCAGAGCTATTTGAATTGGGCCCGTACAATAAGCTTCCCCAGCGGCCAGCCCTCCCCTCATGATGGTGACCACCATCATGACCAGCCCTTGTTGCCACCAAACCCTGTCAGCAGCCATGCCCAGACCCCTCAGCTTCCCTCACTGCTCCCCTCGTTGCGTGAGGTACAAGAAGAAGTTGTCAGAGCTCTTGCTGATTGGGGAAGTCAGTAAGAGCTGTAATCCACCAGGGGCTGCTTCCCACCAGCAAGAAGCCACCAGAGGGGCAGCCACTATCTTGCAGCAGCCCTGCTGTATTGCAGCAGCGAAATTTAAGGCTTTCTCCTGAATTCCTATGAGGTACTGTGGCTGAAGCCTTTCCTCCCTTCTTGGAAACGTGTGTGCCCGTTCCTGACTGCCAACATAAAATGGCTCTGTCCTGCCTCAGCTCCAGCAGATCTGGCTGTTCAGTGCTGGGGACAGGAAAGCACAGTTCGCTCAGGCAGACACCCTCCTCCTGAGTAAGGGTGGGCAGCGACTTGCTGTAAGCCGTGAAGTTCTGCTAGTTTGTAACAATGATATTTTAAACACTTTACAAGCTGATGAGAGAGAATGTAAGGTAGATGGGCTGTAGTGATTTGTTCTGTCTGGGAGCAGCCACCTGGAACAGCTCACCTGAAAATAATTTGAAGCAATTTCTTCTTGGTCAGGCCCTATTGGAAAGAGAGCTTCTTATAGCACATCATCCTACTTCCACCTGCAAAAATAGCCCTAATCTATACCCTGGGTCAAGAATTCGTGTTGAATACAAGTAAGGAGTTTTACTTGTCTTAGATGCAAGTCTGAGACAGTCTTATTTGTGCAGCTGGGGCATAATGCTGGTGCTAAGAGGTCATGCTGATAATAATTTAACCACATTTTTTCCCTCTTGCTACTGATGGGCAGAAAGAAAAGAAGAGGCCAAAAACATGGAAGAAGCCACAATCTGTTGTGGCCTGCCCTGCTCTGAAGTCTTCCCGCTTGGTCATGCAAAGGAGGGCTGCTCCATGCAATGTTATTCTGTGCAACCCCTAACACCACTCTCTGGGATAATGGGGGTCCCATATGTAGGCTAGGCAGGGTTTTTGGGCAAAATGTCATTGGACTATATTGTCAAATAATGGATGTCAAAGTAAGCTGTTACACCCTGTATGCCCAAACTGGTCTCATGTACTTCTTACAGTTAGAAACACTTTCTATTTATAAGAGAAAACCTACAAATTAAGAAATGGTGAGAATTCTTGCTTGGGAATCATAGCGTTAGACACCTCAGCACCTTTCCTCAATTTAAACAGATAGAAATAAACATATTTTGGCAGTCATTATGTGGGAGTGCCTGTGTGTGTTGCATCTGTTTTATAGGTTGCAGATCTATGGATGGGTTTTTCCCAGTTCTTGGTCAGGCATATGCATGGCAATAGCTCTGCAGGGAGGATTTCTGAGGTGTAGTGTTGAAGCTCCAATCTGTTTCTGTGGGCCACAAGCTAAGAGCTGCTCCTCTCCTCCCTGCTGCTGCTGAGACAATTTTTAGGTGTGTTTACCACAGGCAGCCAATACAATATCACCTGTCTGACTTGTGGGGAAGCTGTCATGAGATGTGTATCTGGAAGGAGATGCATATATAGAAATGTGCCTTGGTGGTACATCTGCCTTTGCATGCTCTCAGTGTGAGCACTCCATGAGCTTCCTCTTTGCAGTGCTCCTGGCACAGGGGCAGGCTGAAAAAGGAGTCAGTAGGAGAGAAGTTTATTTAAGCCCAGATGATGCAGAGAGCCTTCTCAGGTGGACAAGATTTGGCTTTAATTAGTCTTGGGTGAGATGCTCTCCAGCAGACCTGAACAGTGGGGGATGAAAGTGAATGTTGTTAAAAAAAAGCCAGGCAGGTATAGGGGTATGCCATGTGAGCAGCACCACACAGTTCTTCTCACAGTAGGTTTTTTTTTTTTTTTTTTTTAACTTGGGTTTCTGCCTGGTAATGCAGAGGTGACTAAGGGTAAAGGTAATACTTTTTAATGTCTTTTCTAGTCTTAGTGGGAGAAAGGCTTTGATGCATTGTGAGATATACAAGACAGGAAGCATACTGCTTCTGGATATTCTCTCTAGATGTCATATTTTGTAGCCTCATGGGCTCTAAGATTAAATTCTACTTCATTTTTGTTTTCAGAGATGTTATGCTGTGATTATTGATTCTCGGGAATATAATGGTTTAAATGATGATATATTACGAGCTACATCATTTGCCACTAGCATTTTGTTTTGCAACTAAAAATCAGTTTACACAAAGCCTCTTACATAAAACATTTTAGATAACCTGTTCATCTTATTAGTAACTAAAAACTTAAATATAAAACAAATTATTTGCAAGTATTTTAAAAAACAGTTGTTCAACTGCTTGGGCTGGGATGAAAGGGTTGAAAAGGGATAACAAATATTGCTTACATATTGTTTTAGCCCTTTCACAGTCAAAATCCAGAGGGATGGTTGCTGGATCAGTTTCTAGCTGTGGCTATACAACCTTTGGTAGTGCTTGGCTCCAGACAGATGAACACAAAATGAACTTTCCTTGGTCAAGGTATCTCCTCACCTTCTCACAATAACATCTCACCTATGTCTCATTGCTGATGGCGGCATTGTAGATAAGAAAAATGAAGAAAAAATAAAAGTGAAGAAAAGTTCTGTAACTACAGGGAAATGCAGTCATTTGAGAATTTCTTGAATGGCAAATGCACTGATGTCTCAGAAGCTTAGATACCATGGTGATAGTTGCCTTAGCAATGTTTTAGCTACGTAGGTAATCACAATCAAACCTGTCTCTAGTAGCAAAATGATGCTGTATTATTTTATTTTTTTGCAAAGCTTTTTTGAATGTGCAGTAATGTGGTTTATGATTTTGTATTCAGGCATCAGATTTTCTTTCAAGCTTCTTGTCCTTGGCATTCTTTTATTTTTCACTGATGTTAATTCTTAAAATAAATGTCTTTCATGCTAAGGCTCTGTACCTACAAGAGCCTAACTATTTTAGTACTTGCATCAGGATATATCTATCTCCCACTTCTAGGGTGAGACAGGATCAATTTTAGAGGTTGTGTTCATGTTCTCATCTTAAAAAAGCTAGTACAGCTGGAGCTCATGTTTCCACAGCCTGACATCACTTTAAAGCCTGTGTATTTTCACAGCAGGTGTTCAGACAAACCAAAAGTTATGAAAAAATGTAACAAGTGAGCAGACATCTTAGTTTTGACTCAAGGAGTGTCTTGATAAAGCCAGTATGTAAATACATTATGTGAGACTGAAGATGAGCAATTGTCTTTTCCATTTGCAATTGGAAGTATTTGCATTCCAAAGTTATCTAAACATTATCTATTAGAGTGAAAAGCAGGTTGAGATTTTAGCGTGGGCTGCGACTGATAGGGCAACAGGCTACCAGAGGTGGCGTAAGGGTGTTGGTGGGGTGGTGCTGGCCTCCACAAGCTGTGAGTTGGCTCTCCTGACACTGCCAGCCATTGGTCTCAAGGTGCATTGCAAAAAAGTGCAGCTTTCCAAGCCTCTTGCTCAGGACTGTGTCTTGGATTGCCAAAACTCAGTGCTTTCCAGACCATGGAGAAGCCCTGCATCAGCTCAGTGGTGGTGCATTTGGTACTACATCAGCCATGCTTGTGTTCCTTATACTGAGTGACATATAAAACAATAACTAGAGGAAAACCAAGTACAAGTAATCAAAGGCTCATTTGTGTTCATGCTGATGAAGGGAAGAGTCAAATTAGTCAAACTACTTACCAAGACAGATGAAGAAGATTATGAGAACTAAGGATGCTGGGAGTAGAAAGATAAAGAAATGTAGCACTAGAGAAGGAAATGTCACCTGGGGAAATCCTTTTTAAGATTCAGCTTGCAAGCCTGCCTCTGCTTGGAGCCAAGATCTACATTTCTAGTAGCATGTATTTTGGCCTTTCCTTTCAGGAGCCTCTGTCACCTTTCAGACTGTAAGACCAGGAGAGCCCAAAGCTGCACAAACCCATGATTAGCTTTCTGTTATTTCCATATCCAGTGATTTTTCCTGCTGGGCCTGTTCTCTAATGCTGTGCTGTTTCTGCCCCACGGCCCTGCACCTGTCCTTTGCTGAGGTCTCCTGAGGAAGTAGCAGGGACGTGCTCCAAAATGGCCGTCCTCCCTTGCTGTGGGGATGTGTGAGGCTGACACTCCTGTGTCCTAGGCTGTTGCTGTCTTCAGTGGTGGCTTTGTCACTTCACAGTTGAACAGGCCCGTAATTACATCCCTCAGTGTGCGTTCAAGAAGGGCTGCTCTCTAGCACAGTCTGTGTCTGATTTGGGCACTTTGTGATATTCTGAAGTGCTTTTTTTGGTAACTTTTCACACTGAATTGTAATGATTAGAGTATAAAAGCTTTTTGACTGTTATGCACAAAGTTTTATTGTAATCATTGTTAATGATCATATAATAGAACCTAATTTTCATCAAGGTTGTATTCACATTTCATACATGCCACTGGCAGCTGGTGAAATGGAACACTGTCTCCATAAACCTCACATATCCCATTTGCTTAATAAGGGGCTGCTGGCTGTGGTACCACTTCAGTGCAGCAGTGGCTTTCTGTGGGCTGAGAAGAAGACAGTGCAGGACCACTGCTGTGGGCAGGGGAGGAGCTGGATGAATTGGTGAAATGGAGTTGTGACAACCCCAGAAGATGTTATGCAATGGGAGCTTTTATGAGCCCATGGCCTCTGAGCAGGTTGCTGTTGGTCCCAGGCCTGCTTCTGGGTGCTGTGTGGCAGACAGCAGGCCAGTAACTTGGCTGCATCCAGCAGGAGCTTGGGTCTTGTCATCTTCATGTCTGATGTTATCAGCACATAATTCTCTTCAAATTTGGCCAGAATTTGGTTCCCAGTCCCCCTTTCCTAATCCTAAGAGATCTGTAAATCAAAGTTAATATCCAAAGGTGCAAAATAAAAATAAAAATAATAAATAATAAAAAAATCTACTACTTGGCATTTTTAACGTGCTTATATTGAAGTAAACATGGAGTCAATTCATTTTAGTCCTAACATATTTGTTTTTGCTTTCTTTAGAACTGCCCCCAGGGACAGATGTACTTCGATAACAAAGATGACGATATGGTTTCTAGACAAGAAATGGAGCTGAATCGGACTCCTTCACATCAAACCAGTTTATCTGCAACAATGGCAGCCAAACCGGGGACCAGGAGCTGCAATGAGCTGTGGCTCTTAAGAGAGTATCATGGCATGGTAACGAGTCTTGGGGAACCACATGCCCCCTGTGAAAAAGCAGTAATGGAAGAAGATGGCTGCATTGCTCTGGGGAAGGATTTCACTCAAGTCCCCATGCAGGGAAGGTAAGAATAAGGACAAACACAGTTTTTCTCCCAGTTCAAATTTATTTTTACTCCCTTGCAGAGAAGATATGTATTTTCAATAAGCAAATGTTGTTTCTCCCCTAAAGAGAACGGGAAGCTTAATGGGGACATCAAAGCAGTTTTAATTGCCTAAGAACAGTGGTAGATCACTAGATTTCCAAACTAATCTCAGTTTTAATAGCAGCCATGGGCCAACTTTGCTTTTTCAAGGTCCCTTTTCTTCTCTAATTGGTGTCACAAACCACACAGAAATAAAGATGTTTTCAGGTCCCAGCCCCTGTCTTTTTAGGAAAGCTGCATGTGAACTTCCAATCCGTATCATAAGACCATAAACTGAATCATTGTGGCTAAGACTGAGAATATAAAAATGTCACTGATAACTGACAATGGCTGTGATGTTGCCACAACTCATATTGAATGTACAGGGAATACATTCCTTGTGTATCCTTTCATGAATCAGGATGTGTAGGTATGGGGAGTGGTTGTCCAGTGTTTCCTGGTGAAAAAGATTAACAGTTCTACTTGTAGGTATTCAGAATATTTCATAGAGCTCCAGATATTGAATACGGCTTTATAAATCTCATGTGTTCACAAGTTTGCTTTGTTAAACCCCTTTAATACTGGGATCAGGCAACCTTTGCACTAGCAGCAGCCACAATGCCTTGAAGGCAGCCATGATGAACTCTCAACATTTTTTGTAGTTTTGAGAATGGATGGAGGTGACTTGACACCTAAAGTGTGAGGGATGCTGTATCTATTCTGAGCTCCTGAAGAATGCAGGCCTTGAAAAGCTGCCTGGAGGCTTCTGCTTTGAACAAGATGGCTTAAACTGCAGTGGTTAAGTGGAGTACCAGCACAATTTCCAGAACCTGATGCTGGAGACTCCTGTCATAGATCAGGAAAAAACGTGGTAAATAGATTTCAATGCAGGTTAATGTTGAAATAAGATTTAAAAAAATCAATTAATTAAAATTAAATAAACATAAACATATTGCAGATCAGAAACGTAACCAGAATCCTGGTGAAGTCTCACTTTTACTTAACTAGGCTTTTCATCCAAGAGCAGCATTTTATTCCTCTACACATGGTTCTCTGCTGCTTCAGTGTTGGGTAGGAGATGCAGTCCCGGGGGCTTTTCACAGTTCTGGGCATGCTGGTCACATCCCTGCATTGCTGGGAAGGGGCAAGGTGTGTCCTGTGCCACTACACGTAATTTAGAAGGAAATCTATTTGTACAGGGAGAAAAGGAGGTTTGGGGCATTTTGTAAGTTCTCTGATCTAGACAAGGCAGAATCATGTTAGCTAAAAGAGCTTTGCTGCTCACCTTGCTTACCTGCAGTATACATGCACTCTGTAAATCTACATCAAATAAAGTCAAAGTTTTATGAGCATGTGAAAGTATTTACATCAGAATGAGAACTGGAAATCATTATGGCTATGCTTTTGAAATATTAAAAAATAATCAAATTGACAGCTTGACCACAAAAGCCCTATAAATCTTTTAGAAATTATTTTTGGGGTATTAGAGGACTTGTTGTGTTGAGTAAGAGTTTTATGAACAGAATAAAATCTTGTAAAAGTTCCTTAGTTCAGCATGTGGTAATGTTGAGCTAATGTCGCCTGGTTTTAAAAGAGTGTAGTATGTACAAGCTGTATGCTGTGACAGGAGGAAGGCAGGAAAAGTGAAGGACTGGGTGCTTCTGGAGACAAGGATTTTCATTTGTGAATTCTCATGTATGTCTAAATACTGACATGTTTGCTAGTGCTGTGTGCTGTCCTGCCAACTATCCTGATACAGGAATTAAAAATACTGTCATATTCTTACAGACTAGCTGTCAGCCTGCTGGCTGTATTTCTTCCTGTTGTTTACCGGTGGGTAATAGGAATTTTTTTTACCGTCTACATGTAACTTACTATGAACTGTGTTTGGAAATCATGATCACTGGTGCTAGAGATGAAAAATACATTCTAAATCATGGGGGAGCCCACCTTCCTCCAAGGGCAGGCAGTAGCTCCAGGCCTTTTGATAACACTGTTTTCCTATTGAGTAAAATGTAGTCATAGTGTGATTTAGGAACAGATGTACGATTAAAGAGCCATTCCCATTCTGTCTTACAGGCAAATACATATCTCTTTTTTATAGTAATAAATTAGGATCTGGGAAAGGATCTCCTAAAGTTGCTTCTGTTTGATTTTTACCTCTCTTGCTTCTGCAATATAATTGATTTTTTTTTTCCATGTGGAGTTGAATGTTATTTGGCTCTTAGTGTGTATTTTAGCAAATGTATGTTAGGTGCAGTTAAAATACCAATGATGTGATCTATGTGACTCCTCTAATATGAGTAATTACCCTTAAATCATTGGGACTACTCAACAGAATGCAGATAAAAACATAGATAAGCCTTTGCAGGTTCACAAATTGTTTGATTAGTTTCAGCAGAATAATAATTAACTTTTAATGTAAATTGTTTTTTGACTTGGAAAACTACTATTAAAAAAAGAGGAGACCAAATCCTTCTTTCCTTCAAAAGAGTTGACTAAATTGGCATGCCTGTATGGTTTGTTTTAATGCATCTACTTAACTTAAATTGCTGAATTATCTTTCAAGGATAAGGTTGCCAGGCTCTGTAAATTGTTCAAATGTACGCTGAGACAAGACTGTCTAAAGAATTTATCTGAGAGAACACAGGATTTATCTCAGTCACTAAAATTACCTTTAAGAAGATGTTCTCAAGTTATCTGGGGTCCTTTTTTTTCAAGGAGATAGATAGCCACCCTGCCCTGGTCTGAACATTTCCATTTGTCTGCAGCATAATCCTGCAGGTATTTTGTGGTTAGTTTGCATATGGTGAAGAGTTGCCTGCCCATGAAAATGCCTTCTCATTTTCCATCGTGTACTGAAGAATGGTTCCCTTCAGGTTTTACTGCATTGCATTAGGCTCCCTGGGCTCTGTGTGAAAAAGTTTGGACCATCCACAGTGGTCCTGGAGCATCCTTCAAGCTGAAAGAAGTCAGCCTTCTTGTTAAGAGCATACTTACTCCAGTACTGCTTACCATAGGAAATGCGGGCATTTTCTTCTGAACTGGAATGCAAATGAGCTCCAGTGTTTTTCAGTGGGAATGCAGCTGGCTGAGGTATATGTTTACACTGAACTGCTCTATGTGCTATAGTGTGTTCTATTGGAAATACGGGTTTTAACATAGTACAAAACACCAGTGCAGACTTATTTTTGATTTTGAACTCCGTTCATTCTCCTTAGCCTTCATGTAATGGATCGATCTGGCTATTTTTAACATCTTGTTAATGAAAGTTGCTTTTGCAGTCTATAGACATTGATCCAGGACCTTCTTAAGTCCCTTACCCTGCAGGAAGATTTCACGCTGCTCTGTGGCAGCATGGACAGTGTTCTTTATGTCAGCCCTGGCATATTCAAAAGCACAGCCTACTTCCTTCCATCTTGTCTCTGCATGTGCAAGTTGTGGCCACAAAGGAAGGTTCCTTGTTCGCCTTGATCTCACCATCATTAGTGCTGATTCCACAGGAGAAACCAAATGACATGGCTTTGTGTCAGCCAAATCTGAAATTCTCCTTTATGATCCACAGTAAGGGAGTGATATCAGCTGCTTTCAACTTAGGAGTTAGTGAGCCTCAAAGGCCGCTATAGAAAAAAAATATTTCTAAAGAAATAAGATGTATAGTAATCCCATGTAGCCAATTACTTTATGATGCTATTTAAAACTGTATTAATGAAAAAAGAAAGGCCTTCTTTGGAATATAAAAGTGATGGAAGAGTGGGTAATGAGTAACTATACCCTGTGGCATTCATTTCACATTGCTCTTCCGGTCCCTTTCTCTCTTTGATGTAATTTCTGGCTGTACCTCCTTTAGGTAGTCAGTTAATAACACTACAATCTTACAAGTGGGGAGAAAAAAAAAAAAAAAAAAGGTTGGCATTTCTTCAATGATTTTGTTGTGAACTTTAAATGAGAAATTAGACAGTGGGGAAAAAAAAAGTGATGAAACTAAGGCATAGAATTACTCTGCTGAGGTTATGTTTAGATGAATTTGGCACTGGAATTTGTTGTTCATTTAATGTTATAGTCCTTCGAAGTTTTTTCTTTAACTTCTATGTCTCGTTAAAAAGATTCATCTCTGGGGTAACAAAAAATAATCTTTTTTTTTTTTTTTGAATCTGCTTGAATTTGTGTTTCATCAGGTAAAACTATTTATTTCAGCATTTCTCCTGTCTCTGTTTCATTTATATAATGCTGACTTGTGCAAGAAAAATCAATCAATCAAATCAAATTCTTCCTTTGCCCCAAGTCTATGTTCATAGGATCAGTAGGGAGATGACTGGTTTGCAATGAGAAGGTCAGTGAGTCTGCTCCTGGAGTGACAGTGGAAGGAAAGCAGAAATGTGGTTGTATGGCATAAGAGAACTATTGGGCTTCACTTAAGCAAAGGGTGCATATCCAGCAGGAAGTTTTCAGTTAGTTTTTTCTGTTAATGAAACATACAGAGACCTCACTCATGATAAATACCTATGTGTTCAAAGTTATTTATCTTTTCTATTGCTGTGTACTGTTAAACATCTCAGCACTTAATTATTATAATTACTTACAATGTCTCAAAGTGGTCATATGCTATCATTTCTGTTCTATCTTTAGGAGACTAAACCCTTAGCTGCTCAATTGTTTTTTGATTCTGACAGGACATTTTTGTAAACAGAAATCCAAAAAACTAATTTTTGTTTCTAAGTGCTCAGATGAAAGAATTAGGGCATACTAATTGACTATTTCCACTGTCAAGCTAAAAACTAAACTCAAGGTTAAGTGAAAAATTTGCAGTGTACCAACACACAAAGATCAAATATTTCATTTGAGTTCCTGTGACATTGTAAAAAACAAACAAAAAAACACTGTTGAATTTTGCAAGCAGCTGCTCTCTTTCTAATAGTTAATAATATGGTTGGTTTTGGTTCTTCTTACTTAGACCTCTCTCTTAGGCCAATTGTGGAAAAATGCCAGTAGCCTACAAGCTTCAATCCTCTTTAGTGTTTGACAGATGTTTCCTCATGTAAAGCTCTTTTTAAATAGGGGAAGGTTTTGTCAGCAATGATTTTTTTTTTCTTTTGTATTGTAACGTTCAAGTGTTAAGCCAATCAGAGAGCAAGACACTGAAAAGAAATATGTTGCATAGAGGCAATCACAGCTGAGCAGGAGGGCATGCATGGGGCTTAAAAAGCCAATGTGAGGAGCTGTCAATGTAAGATGAAGCAAATAACTC
The DNA here is from genome assembly GCF_002078875.1 of Numida meleagris. Lineage (NCBI taxonomy): Eukaryota > Metazoa > Chordata > Aves > Galliformes > Numididae > Numida > Numida meleagris. Next base: position 128,470,275 of record NC_034409.1, read on the forward strand.
ATTCAGTCAAGCTTTTCTTTGAAAAACTGTTCTGTATGCTTTGTTCCTGGCTGATGTACTTGTGTGAGAATGTGCTAAACAGTTTGTGGAAAACAGAACTTTGCAACAGCAGCTGGTCAAATGTTATTAATTACTAATAGTTCAGGTTTGTCCTCAATTTTCTGCCATATAGAGGAGCAAAAAATTTACAGATGAGTGTTTTCTGATAGTGAGGGGGAAAGAAAAACTAAACACTATATCTACAGACTGCACCTGTATGGCTGCATTATCTGGACATGTGAATAGGCAGAAGCTGTGCTGCTGCTGTTGCTCAGTAAATGGTATGCATTAAAACATGGCAGCTCTTCCATCGGCCCAAGCACTGAAGTGGGAGAATTGAGCTAGAAGAATCTGAGAGTGAAACCAAAATAGTTAAGAAAGAGTGTCGTGAAGAGAAGACTGATGTTAAGCTGTCATTTTGGACTACTTGCTTTAAGACTCCTCACAGAGCTTGAACATCAGTGAGTCTGAGGTAGGTAGAACTGAACAACTTAGAGCATAAGAAGAGAGAAGAGCCCAGGACAGGGGCAGTCTGGTCTCACAGTCCAGTCAAGAAATAAGTGATGCCAGTGTGACTGTTTTACTCATGCTTGTTTGATTAATTAATTAAACATGCTCTGTTTAAGTAATTGACACAAGGTGTAGGAGATGGATGTACATTTCCCACCCTTCTATCTCTTGAGACTCACCAAGCTCCAAGGCATTCTTATTTATGTTTTTTCTCTTTCACTACATCTCTGAATCTTTCTAAATCATGAAACATCCATTGAAAGAGGAGATGGAAGCCAGATATCTTAGTTTCGAAGTAAATTTCCTGATAATCAATGCTGTTTTATCTCTTCCTCATGCTCCTCCTTCCAGTGATTATTCTGTTAAAAATTTAAGGGTCTCAAGGGAGAGAGGAAGGGTTTACAGGATACTGTTGTTCCTAGTAGTTGGGGTAGCCAGGTGAGAGTTGGAGTGTCTTAGTCTGTACTCTGTGTATGCCAAAAAATACTGCCACAGCCTCTGCCCAGGATTGGCTTTTGGAAAGCTGCTACTGAGCATAGAGGGGGAAGAGAGAGCTCTAAGACAAAAGGGGGTGGAGAGATACTGGAAATTGCAGAAGCAGTAGAAATACTGAGAAGGAAGGATGCAAGCCCTTGCATGGGGCTACAAAGAGACCCTGGGAAAAACTGCAATACAGTGTGAAATAGAATGAGACCAGCATATGGTGAACTGTGGAATGAGTTAGATAAAAGCAAGTTAGTGTCGTGATTGTAAGCCAGGCTCTAATGCAATCAGTCCCTAGTTATGATAAAACATCCTAACTCCTCCAACACTGAAGTTAACAAAAGACTATGAAGGTCAGTTCCAAACTTTGAAATGAGCCAGCAGAGTTACCGGCACTCCTTGTTTCCCCTGAAAGCCTTGCACTAGTCAGTGCTTACAACTCTGTTTTCCAACAAAAAATAGGACTTGTTAGTGAGATAAAACCATGTAATGCCATTATCCCTCAAAAAAAGACCTCAAGCAGTCCCACTCTCAAGTACAAAAATGAACCTTTTGTTTCTTTCCTTTTCCTTTTTTTTTTTTTTTAATATCTTACTGTTTTAGTACACAGTTCTGCTTGGTAATAGAGATGTGCTTCAGTCTGCTGAACACTTTAAATGTCTCTCCTATTAGAATTAATTAGCATCAGAGTGGCTTGTCCTCTTTCATTAGAAGCACTGGAAGTCATTCCTCAGCCACAGCAAAAATTTCCAGGATAGCAGTGGTCATACAATTAAGAACTGAAGTTCATGCTAAATTGAATGTAGTTGATGGCAAAATAGATAAGTGCAAATGGAAATATTAGCCAGTGAGTTTTTTTAAAAAAAATAGGGTCACAGTCTGTAGTCTGGCAAATCAATTTTTTTTTTTTTCAAAAACTGCTATTCATAAGGAGCTCAAGTGATTTACTCTCTGAAATGCAGCAAAAGCTGATAAATGAGTCACCAAAATGCTTACTGACAATAACCAAGCAAGCAATTCTCTGCTTGATAAGTACTAATGGGACTTCAGGGGCAAACTGGAATAATTGTGCTAATGGACCAGCAGAAGTCAGACCACACAGAGCTCTGTCCACAGCAGGTCAGAGCTAAGTCAAGGACAGCACACTGAGCTGGAGCCAGGTCCTATCAAAAATGAGTAGGTTCAGAAGTAACGCGCTTGATTTTTTTCATTTTTTTTTTTTGCTTTGCACATTTTATGATTTCTTTCAGCCAAGGTGAAATAGAAAGCAGATTGGCAGTTGGGGAAACTCACAGTTTTCACAAATGCAGCAGAAGATACTGACTCAGTACTGCCTGTGAATTAGCATAATTCAGAAGCAGCTGTGAAAGGCTGTAGGTTTTGCTCACACCTTCTGAGCTATTCCCTTTTCTATACAAGTCAGTATGGACAGTAAACACAGTCCATCTGCCAGTCACTTCCCAGTATCATCCAGGAGAGTTTTTGTAAGAGCTCTCTTGCCTGAAGTGAAGCTCTAGCAATGACAGAGTATGAAAGCTTTTGACTCAAACAGCCATGCTGACAGTCACACTGAACTGCTATGCATGGTAGGGAACTGCCTTCGCTCTTTGAGGAGGAAGCGCCATGTTATTGATGATCCTATTGTAAGAAGTCTAATCCTTAGTAAATACAGTGCTTCCTTGAATAGAGAAGGTAAATATTTTTTAGTGACTTTTCTACCTGCTCTTGTAGGCTAATGCAATTAATTTTTCTCTGCTGCTTATAAAATAAAGAAGTAAAAGCAGCTTGAAATATTCTTTTGTCTCTAATCATTCTAGGAGTGATAGAAGCAACTCTACCTCCTCAGCCATGTCAATGACATGTGAGCTGCGATCCTCTTTAGGAGTTTATTGACAGCTGGTACATCACGTAAACCTCTTAGAGTGAAAAGCAAGAACCTGAATTTAGTGGATCTGTCTGATAAAAGGAATGGTAAACCCAGAAAGAAGTGTAACAAAGAACACATTTATGTTTTGTCTGATGTGTCTTTAATTGTGTAATCTAAACACCAGGGCTATGTCACAGTATTACGTACATAAGCAATTCTGTAACATCTAGCAGCATGTGGCTTCTTTGCCAAGTTGCCCTGTGTATTCTGTGGGGTGGCTCCCACTGTTTTTTAGTCCAGGTCAATACAACCAAGTTCTCAGTGCAGAAGTGGTTCAATGAATTGTCCCCAGTAATGAGCTAAACCAGATAGCGTAAGGAATAAGGTAGAATAATTTTGAACATCAGTTTGTGGAAAGATATTGTTTTTAACCACAAATTGAATAACAACATACACCCATTACAAATCTGTTCATAGTTGTATAACAGTATTGAAGAGGATTATAGGGCCAGAAATATTCCAACTAGACTATTTTTTTTTCAGAAGACAGACTATCCTTGGCAGAAAAGAATGATAGGTTGTCAGAAATATTTGTGTGTATGGGTAGGATGCCAGTCACAATTTTGAACCTATTGCTCTGACAACTGAAGTTGAAAGAGCTCCATTAATGTCACTGGACCTGACATGATTTTATTCTGCTAGAAGCCTGATATCTGTGAGGCAGAACACACAAGAGCTCCACATCACAGGCGATTAACAAATGCACTAATATATGTACAATTTAGAGGAGGACTGATCATTTAATTTTTTTTGTTGTGTCAATCCAACAAATGTTTTAGGTAGGATAAAAAAAAGTTAATTTTGGCTCTTCATACTTGTCAAGCACTGTACGAATCTAGGGAGATTCAGGTCATACAAATGTCTTGATATCAGAAAGTACTGACATCAGGTTCCTTATATGTAACAGTATTCTGTTTTGTATACAGAATTAGGCACTAGGTGCCTACTCAAACTGCGTATTATTTATTTGGGAACTAGATCTTGGTATCATTGCCTACATCACATTTGGTCTTTGCTGACAAGAAGAATGCTCATAGTGATAGCTTAACTTGTCCTGTTGAGGTTGCAGTGTTTGGTTACTGACCAAAGTTAAATTAATGTATAAATTGCAGTAACACCACAGGGTTAAGTCTCCATGCCTATTTCAATGAAGAAGGAATGTTGGTAATGACTGTCCTACCTTTCTAAATCAGTAGCCTTTAAAAAATAAAAATAATGTCTATACATTTTTGTCTTAAGTTCATGTTTGGTCCTTCAGCTCCACCATGCGTCATGACATTTTTGTTCTTCAGCCCACGCTTCTACTTAATGCTTCTGGAGGAGTTAATTCCTGTAACTTTAGTTCTTCCACTGTTCTGATTAACTTTCACATTGCATAACTTTAGCATAAAATATACTTCTACTTCTCACAGCATTTTTTTAAAATTTCTTTCCAATTTTAACCTACTTTTAAGTGCCATAAGTTAAGTGTAATGCCATTATTAGGGCTTTAATTTTGCTATTTTTGTGCAGAGGAGCAAACATCCTTCCATGTTGGTTCTTGAGGTGCAAAAGAGCTACCTACGTGTTACAACTTTAAAGAATAATGACTGTTGCTGGTCATCTTATTGTCTCTCTCCTGTTCTCTCTAAAAAAAAAAAAAAACCAACCCAAAACACACTTTGTTATTCCTCTGTCTAGAGTACCTGCTTCCCCTTCTGTTTCTTTGTGTTTCCATATTGTGAAAGTACCTTTCACATTTCCTGCTATGTCATACTGTACTGATAAGTTCTTTCTGCAAACTACTTGTGGAGACTGTATTAAAAAGACTTTTGTTAGTGCAGTGGCTGTTTATCTTGGGAACAGTCTGTTGTTGTTTTATTAAAAAAATATATGTGAAAAGCAGTGTTTTGTTAACACTATATCCAGCTTTCATGCATATGATGTACATTTCGGTCTTCTCTTATTTGGAGATGCCCTTACCTTAGGAGCACTAAACCTTTTTGATACTTGCAATCAAACAGCTGCAGAACTGGTCCAACATATAGCAAAGGACAGGCTTTACTTTCTTTTTCCTGTTGAAAAACCTGTCATTTATGTGATTTTCAAAATGCTAAGAGGCATTTTTGATTGAAAATTATTCAGGTAGAAACATAACACGTTAAACTTTATTCTACCTTTAACAGTTCTAATTAGCTGTTTTCTATGACAACTCTACCAGGATGGGATCAGTTACAGAGGTTTTTTTGTCTCAATTCTTCTGCTCTTAGAGATAGTCACATTGGTCTTTCTTCTTTAATGCAATTCATTTGTAATGACCTGCTGTTTTTTCACCTCTGTGTAGTGGCTTGCAGCCTTCTACCTTACTGACAGGGAGAAGACAGAAAGAAGCTGATAGCAAGGGGCAGCTGTGTCAGCATGGGGTTTCCCATTTTCTGCAGATACTTTCTTGCTGGAGAATTATATTTCCGTAGCCAGCAAAATGTACTCTCTCTTTTCTCTTTTGTTTTCCTTTGGGAGCACAGAATGTGGTTTTATTTATGTAACCTCATGTCTGGATAGCCAGAAATTTTCATGTGGATGGAAAGACTGTCTACTGAGCAGAATCCTATCTTTTTCTTTGGTGAGCCACGTCCAGGTCTTATTGAAATTTGGGATGGTGATGAATTCTAGAATATGCATATCAAGTGTTATGTAAGAATATGTAAGAGCAGGAGAAAGATGGTAAGAAATTGCTTCTGTGAGATTACAAAGTAAGCAAGGTGTAGGTCCAGAAGGAATGCAGTGTCTGAGAGGAGAGCATCTGGCATTTGTGTGATGGGAAGAACCACACTGTTGTCTAGAAATATGATGGTCAGTTAAACCGTGTAGCTGGAACAAAGCTTTCTGCCAAGTGTCAAAAGGAATTTCCTTCTGAACCCTGAAAGGCTACTTGTTGTTGTTGTTGACTTTTTCATTGCACGGTTGTATGTTCTTATGTGGAGAATGATTACAACTTAAATCAGGAGAAAAGGAAGCTGAAATGGTATTGTTATTCTTTAGGGAGAATAAAATGATGAATTAGAATTCATAATTTATAATCCTCACTGGTTGAGCGTGTTTGTTAAATCTTATGTTTCTAAGTTGTCTTTCATTGATACTGGATCAAAAAATCTGTGTTTTAAAGCTGCTTGATAACGTAAATCAGATAGTTCCTTTAAAGGCAGAAGAAAAAAGTATGGTAGCAAAACAAAACACTAACACTGTGGAATAAACTTCCTGAAGCATGGAAACTGTATGTGATAACACGTTACAGTGCTTCTAGAGAAGGACTGTTATAGAGAATTACTCGTGTTTGGGAGTTACTTGTTAGGAAGGAGGAAATCATGTTTGGAAGAACTTGTTCATAGGTCTTTATGTTCCTAATACAGGATAACTTTTCTGGTGAAAAGTCAAAAATAGATGTGATTTAAGAGCAACTTAAAAGTACGTTAAAAAGAAACATAAAAACCAGGACACTATAATACAGACATTGTTTGTGTGAGGTTTATGCACTGTTCAGTGAGTAAACTCAATGTTAATTCTCCAGGTTCCTTGTGTAAACAACGTGAGAGATGAGGAGGAGGAAAATGATTTGAAGAGCTTTGTCCCCTGACAGTGACTGCAACTATCACAGAGCAGACCTTTAGGTGGCAAAAGTTATGCAAATACCTTCACTGTTTTACATTCAGCCATAATCTAAAAAAAGGAAATTTTAATAATTTCATTGTAACTAAAGTAATGAAAAGATTAAATATAATTGAAGGACTTAAATTATTGTGAAAAAAATCCCATTATCTTATCAACTTAATAGTGTTATTTCAATATATAATAGCTATATCACTCCTACAAATTATTTTTTAATCTTTAAATTTTCCTGCTGTTTTTTCTCTGCCTGCTCTTAATGTTGTCTCTCGTGTCCTAGCTTTGGAGAGAACTTCAGCATTTTTTGTGGATCCAGAGTCAGAGATCAGAATCTAGGTGAAGTCCAAATTAGTAGTCCTAGTTATGGTGAAAGGCATTAAGAAAACCTGATTATTTACCAGATATGAGGCTGAGCTCTTGAAAGTAGGTCTCTCCATTAGTAATGCCTTCTATTTATTTCCATGAAATAAACTTTCAGAGCTGCCCTTGTATATTTGCCAGCAAGCTTACAATAGTTAAGATCCAGCATGGAAAACAAAGCTTAATTTGAGGAGAGCTTGAATGTTTTTAAGCTGTAGGGTGTTGTGCTGCTTGCATTTGCCTCCTCTCTCTAACAGCTCTCCAGGAAAAGAAGCCAAACATAGTTTCTTTCATGTTGTTAATGAGTTTTTTTTCTACATCTGTAATTTATTTTTTTATCTTTATTTTTCTTTTTTTTTTTTCCACTCTAAACAATGAAAGTGCTTTTATTTTCATGACAAATTACTTTTTTTCTTAAAAGGTTGCAGGTATGAATAATGTTACTCTGAATTCCTGGAATAAAACATATGAAGCAGTAATTTGTAAAGAAAAGTTTTATAAAAGAAGAACAATAGCTTCTTTTTGATTTCATCTTTAAATATAATTTACTAATTACTCTTTTCAGTCTCCAAAGCTGGGGTGAGTAACTTATTAATCAAAATTTTAAGTAAGCAAGGATAAAATTCTAATTACATGTGGCAGCTTGTCAGTATATCACTTGGATTAATTAAAACTATATCAAAATAATCCTGTTTCATCATTCTGTAGGAAAGTGTTCCCTCATTTTGAGTAGTCAGTGGTCTTCCCCTAATAGTACATCCTTTTCTTGTATCGTCCTTAAATTAATCCAATCTTGCAGAGAATCGTCATTCTTCAATATACTTTTCTCCAAACCTTTGAGTGTACAACATCATATCACTGCTGTGCTTGAAGAATAACCTTCTCTAGAGGTGATCACATCATCCAGGTTCTTCTCTGACCTGCTTTTCTGCTCAGGTTTCTGTCATCCCAGTTCCCCAAATTGCATATTTAAGAGGCTCTGATCAGATTGGAAATTAAAACATGAAGTAGAGACCACTTCCTTAACTTCTGAAAGTCTTGGAATTGCCTCATGGACTATGAAAAATTATGCCCCTCCACCCCACCTGCTTTATTTGCCATGAATTCAGTTAGCATCAGAGTTGGTTAAGCCAAAATCCTGTGGTGAGTGCCAAAGAGAAAAGTTGGCATTTAAAAGCCAGGCTTGCAGAATATGCTGAAGTATTGCAAATGCAGCCACGCTTAAAGAGTTGTTGATAAATTGCCTCCTTGTAATGGATTCATTTTTCAGCATGTCCTGCGCTATTTGAGAATAATAAGAAGATAACCTTAACAGGTTATCTGTGTAATCCGTAAAGGAATTGGGTTTTTGGAATTTGGACCACTACCAACCCTGGCTACTGCTGCCTATTTCAAATTTGCAGCTTGCTGGCAGTCACTAACAGTTAAACTGTTTTGGCAGCACCTGCTCCTGAAACGTATTTTCTTCAGACTATCCACAGTTTTTGCATGCTGCCTCCAGTATCTTTCCAATTTTCTTTGCTGAAGCAGAAAACAGAGAAGAAGAAACAGTAGCTACATTTTCTCAGTACAACCCCTCAGTCCTTTAGGGGGTGGCGTTTTTGGATCTGTCCCATCACTGTGTCCCTGCTAGGTGGTCATGAAGCTCTGGGCTGGCCCTGGTCCTTGTCCCAGACTCACCCCTGCTCCTTGGCTTGTTGCTGTGGGGTGGGACATGGTTAGGGAAGTCACAGCCCTGCTAGCCCCACAGCTACCCCCTGGTGGAGCAGATAGTCATTGTGGCACCATGGCACTGGAGCAGAAAATGTAAGAGCTTAGTCCTATTCTTAAGTAGAGTCAGAGGAGATTCAGAGCAGCTTGAGGATTGAGTATTTTATTTTAGCTTTATTCAGTGCAGTTGGGTCCTGGTCAATCTGTCCTGAAGTCTTGATGGAGATTTCCACTGGCGGAAGCAGCAAAGATTCTTGAGGAAAAGGAATTATCAAGTCCTGGAAGTATCTGAAAATTTCATTTTACAGGGAGGTACAATAACCCTACAAAGCCTGATTTGACTTAAAACAAACAAACAAAAAAAACACAGGAAACATTCTATTTTCCAAGATATTTCTGAACTAAAATTGCCTTAGTTCTTCAAATAGCAAAATGTTGAACAAATAAAGGAGAAGACACCTCCGTCACATCCTCTTGTGGGACAGATCCACCTCCCAAGATCCAACAGAGGGGTATGAAGTCAGTGCATTGCTTATGTCCTGTACAGGGGAACCATTTATATCTGGGACTGGCTCAGCATACATTTCATTACATGTTTCTTAAGTGTGTTGTTTTTTTGCCTGGGGACTTGGCGTGGCAGTTTCTTCTCAGTGTGAGACCTGTCAGCTGGCTGTGGCTCTCGCACTGACATTCTGTCAGGTAGTGCCAGTGCCACAGTCCCCTGGGGAATCCTGTACAGTCTTGTCTAATAGAAAATTAGGAAATTCAAAGAGAAAATGAGTCTGCATTAAGTAATGCTTTCATTGCTAAATTTCTATGACATCTTAATGGTGCCTGCTTTTAAAGGGTTGAGAGGTTATTTGTTGATTTAGTTGGAGCTACATAAAGCAGTCATCGGAAAATGTCTGGAGCCTGTTTGGACATGGGAGCTGTGGAATCTTTGATCCTTCCCTTGACAATTAGAGTCTCAGTTGACCATACCTCATTTGTGATGGGTACTCATAACGGTTCCCCCATGATGTACTACCACTGAGGACAAATCACGATGGAGGGCTGTGTCTATGTGTGGGCATATATACATATATATATATGCATATGTATATAATGATGTTGATGGATGTTTGTACACAGCTGCTTAGTTCACAGTTAATGTTTAGAAGCTGAATGCTATGGTTTTGGTCAGCACAGTTTGTACCATGTAAATACTGTCCAAAAGTAGATTTTATTTGGCATTGACAACTACCAAATCTAGTGGAAGAATGTTTTAAACATGGTCAAATGCTGGTTTGGGGTTGTTTTTTTTTGTTGTTGTTCAGTTTTTTTTTTGTTTTCATAAAAAAACCTCTTTCTATTTATTTCTATGATGTGCCTGTTTACAGTTATAATAAAAGTAATTAATTCAGTACGTATGACTTGGTGTGAGGATAAATGTTCTCTAATCAGAGAAGACAGTGCTTCTCAAATTAGTCTTTAGCCTATAACAATGCAGAAATGATAAATTAATGCCTTACAGTTGCTACTAGCCTCCTGCATGATTAATTATCTCCCATATTCTTATTCAGGTCTCCTCCTGTAGGGTACTTAGCTTAAGTTTTATTAACTTTGTTATAATCTCTTGGCTTTATAGTACTCCTGAACTTTTGTTTAAGGGGAAATTTCATACTTATAAAGCTTTTAGTGACTACTAATTTGGGAAAGCATGCTAACACTTTTTTTTTCCTGACGTAATTCTGCTTGTAATGTTTTATATAGCTAATTTTTCAATAACTTACGTTCCAAACTGTTGAAGTCCTTGGGGAATACTTATGCTTCTGTATGCATTTCTTCTTCATTTCTGACCCAATCCTTTCTGCAGAATTATTAAGTAAGAATTATTGCTTTCTGATGTCATAGAAATAACTCTTTTACTGATGCTTGCATGCACAACTTAGCATATGGCAGATGAGGCACTATATTTTCCAGTGTTTAAAATGTATGCTTTTTATTATAGAGAGTGAAAACTTAATGCATTGTGTTGGCATGATTAATCTTTTCAATATGAGGCTAAATAATAGGCTCCAGCAAAACCTGGTGATTATTTTAAGTCTGCTAACTAGGATGAGTCTGATCTCATTCTTCCAAAGATTCCTGTAGGATCCTTGCTTCTTTTGGTGTACTTGGGATTAAAAGGTTGCTTATTGCTGAACGATAGTTCCTAATACAAAATCCTCCTTTTTCTTTCATTCAGAATGGCATGCATAATCACATTAGGAAAAACCTGAAAAGTCAGTGTCTATATAGTCTGGTGCTCAAGGGCAGGAATGGAATTCTGTATGAACTTCATCCAGAGTCCAGTGCAGACACTGGAAGCAAATCTGCAGTTAATGAAACACGTTAGCTGGTTGTGGGTGGAACTTGTACCATTCATCTGACACTGATTCTGAATAACGTCTGAAGAGTTGCCATCTCATCAGTGGGAACAGTTGGAAACTCCCACATCCCATCCTTTCCTCTTCTGCTCTCCATGTGCCTTTCTGTATGGCCAGCAGGTTGGGGTAGTCTGCTTCTCCTTATACTTCCCAAATGAGTGTAGGAGATTGGTCACATCTCTGATGAGAAGCTGTAATAAAGTACAAATTACCACCAAAAAGTGTGAGCTTTGCTCATACTTGGAAGCAGTGGTATATCCTCAGATTGTGGAGGATTCTGCAGTGCCCTTGGTTTGTATTCAAACCCATATGTTTTGTAATGTGTAAATGGGATCCTTTTCCAGCTGCTCTAAGACAGCTGTAGCTTCATCTGCAGACACTGTCATGACTTGGCAGAACCTGCTCTATCTTCTGCGGTATGGACAGCCTTCCTATGATGCTGGTTTATCTTCTGGGTTACTATGGAGACAGTAAAAAATTGTAATTGCTTGAAAGATTAGCAGTGGTATGGCTTTGATTGCAAGTAACGAGTTCAGAAAATGCAGGCTTCCTCAGAACAAACTCATGCTCCTGTGTAGAGAGCCAAAATCTGTATACAAGGCTGTCACAGCAGTAGCTAAGTAGTTAAGAACACAATCTCCTGTTTGAAAGATTTAATTTAAAAAAGAAAAACCATGCCCAGCTGAAGGAAATGTGAGAAGGAATGTGACCACACCAGTGGCTATGGGGGGGGGGCAAGCCTTCTTGTTTTTCTAATATCAGTTCTACCTGTATCTTTCTGTATAAGTGGTGCTTTATGAGTCTTTGAAAGAATCCTTATCAAATACGTTTTCCAAGACTTTTGTTGGTTGAATGCTTTCCAATTTTATGGAATGATGACTCAGAGGAATGAAAGTGTTTCTGTAGAATTATTTTTTTCAATTTTCTCCCATCCTATGGGAAGGAAAGTGAGGTGGAAATGTTTATTTTTTTTGTGTGAATGTCTATCTGTATATGCATATAAAAACACATGAAAAATTCAATTATTTCATGCCTTTTCTCATGATGTTTAAAATGCTAATGCCTGCTGACTCTGAATCATGAGACAAAAATTAGTATCTTGCTTACCATCTCCTCACTTGCGTGTAGTATAAATTCAGACCAGTCTTTTAATCCTAAAAGCAGATCTATCCATAATGTACTAACCAGGTGACCTAGTGATTAGTTTCTTGGTAAAGCTGCTGAATTGTTTGGTAGAGATAGATTGCACTAGCAAGAAGACATCAACAAAGTTTCCAACTGTTTTGATTGGTGTAAACTGATCACAGCTTTTGAAATTCATCACACTGACTTCTTTCCCTTATTTACAGAGTCATAATTGTCAGCTGCTTGCAGGATTGAGGAGCCCTGAGAACGATGCTGATAGTTTGCAGTGCCTAAAAAGCTTGCTTCTGTTGTGGTAAAGGGTCTCTGGGCATTCCTAAGTTTTGCTTGCAAAAGATCTGAAGCTGATGACCAAATCCTGCCACAGAGTCTTTGTAGAAGTGTGGGAGGTACACAGAGATGCTCACGTTAGGCTTTCCATTCAGGGATGACTCTCATTTTTATGGTCTGTGCTACTCTTTCGTGATGTTTTTTTCCAACTTTTCTTCTAGAGCTTTCAGCCTTTAAGGTTCTTTTACAACCTAATTAGCTTTATTGTTTATATTACTCTCATACTCTAATTAGAGTAATCAAATCATGGGGGTCTTGAAGCTCTCCTCCTTTTCCTCTAATTGTTTATATTTTGTCAAGCCTGGCTGTTTTCTGCTGCTTATTCTTGTCCATGTGCTTTTACTCTCTGCAAATTGATGTTGTCATGTACTAATGGCTTTCACTTTTTCTGAATAACCTTCCATGTTTTACTGTATTGGCTATTCTTGCCAACCTGTGGAGCTCTATAGTCCCATTTGAGAATTGCGAGGGATGCGCTGGTCAGTGGGAATAACAGATGTGCAGAAGAAAGAGGGTGATATCTTTAACTAGCTTTATGGATTCTTCAGATTGGATATTAGGAAGAATTTATTCTCAAAAATAATGGTGAGGCATTGGAACAGCCTGCCCAGGAAGGTGGCGTTTCTGTCACTGGAGTTATTTAAGGAAAGGGTAGACGTAGTACTTAAGGATATGGTTTAGTGGGGAATATTGATGGTGGGTGGACGGTTGGACTAGATGATCTTGGAGGTCTTTTCCAACCTTAATGATTCTATGATTCACTTCAGGTTTAGTTTTTAAACTGTCTTCCACTAAGCCTTGGTTGTCTCCTGGTTGCCATTGTTGTAGTTGCTTTGCCCTTCAGCACTGTTTGCATGGTGGTCACTCATTCATGGTAGCAATGAATACTTTCTATGCACTCTCAGGTAAGGAGCAGAATATATCAGCTCTTGTGTCTCTATTGAAGCTGAAAGTACGTTCACCCAAATTTATCTAAACAAACTGCCAGCTTTGAACTTGCCAGCGTCTCTGTGCTACTCCAGCCATTCTGCTATCGGCACTTCATCTCAGTAGTGGGAACCTACTGGGTTAAAAGCAGTTTCAGAACTAGTGTTTCCAAACTCATATGTGACTACCAAGCAACTGTGTACACGGAGACAGCAGGACCTGCTGTTCCACCTTCTGCTTTCCTTTTCACCCATATCAGAAGTCATGAGTGAGGAGTCCCTGCCCTGCACCCCAGTAGGCATCAGCACTGCAGGGGATATGGTGGATTTTGTGGTGGCAGAACACTGTCCTTGGCCTTCACTGTTGCTTGAGGATAGGGATTGTCTTATGTATGCATATGTGTATGTTTATATGTATGTACATAGATGACACAAGGCAGTGTTGGTATCACCCTTCATCACTGAAGCAGAAGATGGAAATCTTTATGGAAAGTTTTCTGATTACTGCTCTTAGATTTTGCACATGTTCTAGGAGGGAAAGAAGAAAAGTTAGCATGGAAGGTTTAATGGTGTGAATAATGCAAGGTTAGATCAGAACAGTATATAATTCATACTTTTTGGAACTGTTATTTGTGTGTGTGTGTGCTATAAGCAGAATCAGTGAATCAGTTTCTGCATCAGTTAAATTTCTGAATGTGCAAGTTCAAGGCCCATCGTCAGAATTTTTATTAAATGTGCCACCTTTGGATGCAAATTTCAAATGCAGCGGAATGCCAGGATTAGCCAGAAATGTATTGGCAATGCTCAGTGAACACATGCTTGAAGTCCTGGTAGTGTTTTTACTATCCGTATGAATTTCGTTCTGTGAAAGCTCTAGGTAATCTTTCACATCTAAGCCTATGATAAGACTAGAATAGCACTTACTTTAAAATATCAGAGTTTGTCCACTTAAATGTTTAGTGTGAATGATGCTCTCCTACTTAAAAAGGAAACACTTAAATAGCTTTGGAGTAGGCAATCATCTCTTCACAGATGAAGTGTCACTGCAATGTAGCACCTGAATTCTAATCTGCTTTGCATTTCACCTGAGGTACTGGATAGTTCAGTCTCTCTCTAACTCTATGTTCTCTTTTGTTGAGACTGCAAATACAGTACTTAAAGCAGAGTTTGAATGAGCACTGTGGCCACTTGGCTAAAATAACCATACACATTTTCTCCACACCTAGCACAGCTTCTGGACTGGTAACACAATTAAACGAGCAAGCTGAATCATTAATGGGAGGTTATTAGGATCACAGAATGGCTGAGACTGTCAGGGCCCTCTGCGTCCATTTGGCCCAGCCCCTGCTCCAGCAGGGCCACCCAGAGCAGGGTGCGCAGGGCCACGTCCAGGCGGTTGCTGGAGATTCCCAAGGAGGAGACCCCACAGCCTCTGGGCAGCCTGTGCCACTGATCCATCACCCACACAGCACAGAAGTGCTTTTGGTGTTTAGAGAGAATCTCCTGTGTCCCAGTATGTGCCCAGTGCCTCTCGTCCTGGCCCTGGGCACCACATAGAAATGATTGGCTCCATCCTCTTTGCACCTTCCCTTCAGGTATTTATGGACACTGATGAGATATCTCCTGAGCTTTCTCTTCTCCAGGCCGAACAGTCCCAGCTCTTTTAGCCTTCTCTCATAGGAGAGATGCTTCAGTTCCTTGATAATTTTTGTGGCCCTATTCTGGACTGGTCACAGTCCAGCAACAGCAAAAGACATTTTAGGTTTCCTTACAGCTCTTGTCACCATCACATCTAGGCCTCTCCAGGAGTAATGAGATCTGTATACTCGCTGTATGTCTAGAAAATTTCTTTGGGACTCTGGTGGTGAGGGCCTGCAGTTATGAATTGAATGAATTTAAGTGCATCTAAATAATATTTGTTTTAATGGGAAACATCTCTGGGAAAGCCAGGTCTTGGAAAGTGCTCTGAATAGCTCAATTATTTCATCTATCTCAGAAGCCTGCCCCAAAGTTAGACCCCTTCATTGCACTTGATTCTCTTCAACTGTTTCTTAAGCTTTGGGATTTATATATGAGCAAAAGACTTCTTAAATATGCTAAACTGAAATATAGCCAGATATACCTTAATCTCAGTATCTTAATTATCTGCAGCACCAGGACAAAGACTTGACAGAAACTTTTGCAAGGAATTGTGCTTCAGATAAATCTTTCTTCCCTATTGCAGGGGGTGACATGGTTGCTGGAGAGATTGTATGTTTCTTTGGTCCATGTTCCAAATGACAGAAATTATCCTTTATTTTATGTTTTTATGTAGTATACATACACAAAGTTACATAGAATCATAGAATGGCTTGCCCTGGAATATATTTTGCAGTTCTAATGTTCCACTGTAAATTTAGGTATGTAAAATGTAAGCATCTAAATGTGAATTATTTGTCTATTGCCCATCTGGCATTTGAAGGGAATTTCAATGACTATTTTTGACATCACTTTTAGGATGAGATAAATTTTGCTCATACAGTCAACCATGACTATAAGGGAGTAACTGCCATGACTAATTCAAACTTTGTGAAAACCTCAAGCTAAGTGAACACCATTCCTAAATAATATTTAACTAGGTAGGTATGCTTGTAGCGAATTATTCTGTAGAACCATAACGAATCACTGTGTTACAGACTTAAAGTTCTTTTTTTCTCCTCTCCAAAGATACCACTTCAGTTTTTCCAAATTATTCAGCTCAAGGTCAAGAACCACTTGCTTTACAGAGAAGACACCACTGCTGAAGGTTTCCTCAGAGGAAAATGGGTGAGTTACTTTCTTTTTACTCAAAATACTTTTTTCCTGAGCTCTCTTCTATTTAATTGTGCATAGTTCGTTCTTATATCCTGACACCAAACCTAATGGGAAATAAAGTGGATGTCATCGGTTGTGAGCAGAGAATTACTCTGAAGTTGTTTGAGTGGAAAGAAGGGACTATAAATGAGATGGGGAATGATTTAAGGTCATAGGTCGGGTTGATTAGAGAGACCTTATGATAAGCAACTGCAGGTTGCTCTCATTTTCTTCTTATTATGTAGCATTAGGTGCATTGTAAGACACAGCAGAGCTATAAGATGGATTCTTGCAGATTATACATCGAATTCAGAGTCACATCTGTCTGGTGCTTCAAAATGCTGATTCTTCCAGGTGCCCCTAAATATCACAAGACTTTTACTTCTCTGTCTACCCAGTTATGCCACCAAGGGGAGCTCAGTCGGTACTGAATAAATCTCTTTATATGATTTTTTTCCATTAAAATCTATTACAGAGAAGCTAAGCATATGTAAGGTCAGTTGCATCTCATATCTGTTGAAATAAACTACTGTTTTATTTTCTCTTTACTGAAAATGTGTGACAGGTTGCAGTGCATGGCTCTTCATAACCCAGATTTTACCACAGATGATGATTCATGGGACAACAGCTCTGCAGAATTTGAGCAAAGGTTTCATCTGGGAAGTGAAATGACCAGTTTGTCTAGATCTACTTCTTCTGAGAAATATGAAATCTTGGACAACCTTCATGTCAAATTCAATTTATCAAAGATGAGGTATGAATTCAAATATTATTTTATTTACTTTTCAATGTTTCAGCAGTTTTAGTTTAGTTTTTTTTTTAAGTATAGATAGCTAGAATATGATATAATTTCTGCAAATGAATAATGTAACTCTCCATATTTAGGGTATATTTTACCATTGATAGCTTATAAATAAATAAATCCTGATGAAACTGATTACAGCCTCTACCCAATGATCAATAGCTCTTTGCTCTTAGAAGCCTTAATTAAGACACCTATTTTAAATCTGAATTTAAATAATATTTCTATTGCTTTCAACATCTTAAAAGCCTCTTGGTTTTTCCACAGTTTTATTTTTCAGTTTTTGGTTTCTTTGAAGAAATATTTCATTCAAATGTATATCTCTGTGTAGATAGATAAGTACACAGTCTTCTGCTTACCTAACAATGTTTCTGGAGTCATCACAGCAGCTTTTCATGAATATGCAATGCAAAATATAACCAAGAACTTTTCTGTCTTTAAGTACGTTAATATATTTCACTCTTTATCTCAAAGTAGTCTTTTACCTCATTTAGGCAGGGATGAAGTTGAAATCTTTTAATGTATTGAAAAATATCAATATAATAAGAGCTTAAATTCAAATTTTCTCTGGATATTTTCACCTGGATTATAGCTAGCAAACCCTTTAGTCTCAGATACTAATTCTGCCATTTTCAGTATTTCTTCCTGTTCTGGTTTGGATTGCTAGTTACTCTGCAGTTTACACAGAGCCCAAGCACTTCACACCCCTATCTACATGTTGCTCCATGAAGCCTTTTCTGACAAGAAGTCTATGACTCTTTTCCCAATCTGTATGTTGTCTTAGCTCATCATTTCACAATTGTTTTCCTTCTTTCATTGTGCATATGGTATTTTGTGGAGTGCCACGCTCCTGCATGCTGCTGAACAAATGGAGCAGGAGAATTTCAATGGCTGCAATTAGTGCAATATGAGCAGATGTGAAGAAGTTTGGCAGACGTCTTTCTTCATGCTCTCTACAGCTTTCCCTGGTATTTGATAGAACAAAAGCATTGAGCGTGAGAGTAGAATCAATTGTTTCCAGTATAGCATACGTTTATAGTCTGGGGGGTAGTGCATTTCTCTGGCAGAACTTCCTGTGAACTGTTTTCTTTGCTATAGTGCTGGTTGTACATATGGGGCCAGCTCCTTGGATGCTGTAAATCATCATAACACTGCTGAGATAATAAATGGAGCTAAACTGTCTGACATGCAGTTCAGACTAAAATTCATTTGGTTTAGAACAGGGAGTGAAATCCTTCATAGATTTATATTTCATGCATTTTCAACCGAAGTCAAATAAGATTGTACGAGAGGCATATATCAGCGGAGAGTTTGGCACACAGTTTGTAATTGCATCACTGTGCCAGATTAGCACTGCAGAAAGAGGCAGACTGCAAAACATGGACGAGTCAAAGGCTCATCACTTCTCAAATGTAAGATGTTAAAAGTGCTGCTTCCTTAATACAGAATGCTATGAAAGCAAACAGAAGGGAGGAAAAGAGGCTTCTAAATTCTGTTTGATAAAATAACCACTTCCAAGAGCATTTTTATCACATCTTGTCAACAACTTGAGATGAGTTTCTGTTATTCACAGACAAGTGGCTATGAATTTATAAAGTCTTAATTAATGCTTCTTGTTTTCTCCTTTGTGTTAAAAATGAGTTATTGCTGTTCCTTTTTTTTCAATAGTAATTTGAATTATTATTATTTGAAATGATAATTTGGAAGTGCAAACAGAAAACGTCAAACACATTTAAACTAAACCAATGTGGACTGGGCTTTAGTAATTCATAACATAATAAGCTCTCAAAAGTACTGAAACAACTGTGATGTGAAGATAGGGAGAGTAGACAGGTAGGATAGCTGATGCGTGACTGTTTTCCATAAATCATGAAATAATGAAAGAAGTTATCAGTTGTGGGGTGCTGATAATGGCTTTTGTTGTCATTCCTCTCTTTTCAAAACTTTATTATCCTTTCCCCCACCTCAACTTGTTTTCCTGTGGAGGAGGGCTATCTGGAGCTTCTGGAAGCCACCTCACTGACTTTTTGTCTTCCTCTGCCTTCTCTAGATATTCACCCTGGTGCTTATAATAGCTACCACTTGCATCTCCTAGGGTGTTGTAGCCCCTTCGTAACAGTTCCACTGTGGCATCCGTATTTTTATCAGCTACTGTATTTTTTTTTTTTTTGGAGAAGTCTAGTGAGGAAGGGATGTTTCTTTTTGTCAATGAATGTGATTTAGGGACTTACTTCCACTGTGATTAAAAGTTATTTTTGACTGTCTTCAGATTACTTCACTTTAATATTTTATTCTGAAGCATCTGTCAATTGAGTTATTTATTGCACTGCTTCTTTCTCAAATAATTATTCCAGTAACGTGAAATATTTTTCTTCTTGCTTGTCATCAGGCTTAAATCAAACCTTGCATTTGTCATTCTCTCAGAAAAGCAATATTTGGATGTTTACTCTTGAAAAAAATGGGGTGAGAACATCAGTGTCTTCAGTCAGTGAAGAGGTGTGATAAGGGCAAACAGGCAAAAAAAAGTTCTGTAAATTAAGACATCTGTGTAACATTCTGATGGGCAACAAGAAAATAATTAAAGAGTTGCCTTTTGTGGTGAGATTTTAAAAAACCAACACAGTAATTACAAAATGATAAATCTTAAGATTTCTTACTTAAAAACATAAAGTTTCAACATTTGAATTTAGAATTCATAGAATCATAGAAAGGCCTGGGTTGAAAAAGACCTCAAAGATCACCGAGTTTCAACCCCCCTGCTGAGTGCAGGGTTGCCAACCACTAGACCAGGCTGCCCAGAGCCACATCCAGCCTGGCCTTGAATGCCTCCAGGGATGAGGCATCCACAACCTCCTTGGGCAACCTGTTCCCTCTGAGTGAAAAGAATTCTTGCTTAGGCCTCTCAGCAGTAAGCCATGACATTTCAGAAGATTTGATGGCATTGTATCTCCGGAACTGGCCATTCACTCAAAAGGTACAGATGTACAATGAAAAAAAATACAGATTCGCTAGAAAATTCATCTAGAGTTGCTCACAAAATATACTTGATTTGAAGAGACGCTATTAAAACCAGGAGATCCTTAAAGCCTGTTCTTGTCTTCAAAGTGAACTTCAGGATGCCTATTAGAAGACTGGTTTCAAGGAAATCGTGCATGACAGTACTCCTCTATGCGGCAGTTTGTCCTTTTCACTCAGCCATGCCATCTTCCTGTGCTCTACCTTCCTGCAAAGGGCTATGTTCCTTTGCGGCCCAAGGAGAGGTCAAGCAATGGCAAAGGATCTGTTGGGAGCCACCAGCAGGGAGGTGGCTCCAAGTCTCAACACCAGCTCATGCTGCAGCCTTCGCTCAACATTCCTGAGGGGTATAACCTCCCTCTCATTCAATGAGAGAAGGCTGGCAGCAAAGTGGAGGCGAAGATCCCTTTTAGTCACCAAGGCTTCCCATGACCTTGTGTAGTGTGATGGTGTCCATGCTCTGACATGGTATATTTTCATTCTCAAGTTCTCAACATGATGTTTCTGAAATGACAGAACTATTAAGAATTTAAAAGAAATTAAAAAGATTTGTTTTAAAATAACTGTGTACATGTTTCTTACATTTCAGATGCTGTCTAAAATTCCTGAAACTTTCAGTCCTTTTTATCTTTGTAGTTGTCTGCTCTGTAAGTATTGAATTTGCTACCCTTTCCTCCTTCTCCTATTATGTTTCTTACAGTCAGTTGAAAATGGTATTTGGTCTTAGGTGATAAAATAATGTCTCACGGGTGGGAACAAGATGATAAAAACCAAAAACACTGTGCTGGTTCTTATGCCTAATCTGCTCAGTGCACTGACCTCCACCCTGGACAATGTGACAGGCAGTTGAATTTGAGGAGAGAGTTGAAACTCAAATTTGTGTGTCATCAGTACTGCATTCCGGATGGCTCTTCAGATACTGCTTTAAACCTGGGAAATGTTGTTAGGTTTTCCTCCTTGGCAAAGTGTATATCTCCTCATATACAGCCTTTTGAGCAGCCATTCTCTTGTGGAAGGATCAAAAGTGTATAAATTTTTTTGCAGGCAGTCTGATCCCTGAGTGGCTGCTGAAATAGGGCAGTTGGGAGCAGTTCCCACTAGTATTTACAGTAACTGAGAATAGGCAAGTCTTCCCCAAACTTGAGGATTGAAAGGAAACTTTAGAGAAAAGACAGGTGAAGAGCTGTGATTTCTAGGAAGATGACAGACCCAGCCTGTCTTTGAAAAATCTATTTTGTTGCATCCTTTTCTCTCTTTCACCACTCTGTGATCCTTTTTTCTTCCTTTGTTGACCTTGTCTTTCTCTGATAATTATTCTGTCCTTGGCTTCTTTTCCTGAAGACTCCAGGTGAGACTTGTTTTCCTGTCCTGTCTTTCACAGTCCTCTTTCCTCTCTTTCTGCCCTTCCCACTAGAGCTGCTCTTACTCTTCATCATCCCTCTCTCACCATAAAAGTTCATTGTCATTTTTAGCTCTTAAATTCACCCATCCGCAGTGGCTGAAGAAACACTCGGATAAAATATATTGAAAATGTGACTTTGGCAGTATGTTCACTGAGGGAAAATTACTTGTTCTTGACATGTGTACCTGGGCTGCTTTTCAGCTTTGGGGAAACTTACCTGAAAATACTGAAAGGAATCTTAAGGTTTAATGTATCCTTTGAAAGTCTTTAAGTTTCTGAGACAGGCTTAAGATATTTTTTTTTCCCTAGATTTTGTTTGGCATTTATCCAGATCAACGTGTGTCCTGGCAGATGTTGGCTGTCTCACCTCTGGAAAGCTTCTGTATCCTTCCTTCACTGAAGAAAACTTAAGTTTCATTAATGAAGTGGTTGATTTACTGTTTTCTCTCTTATACTGAGGGATTCAGTCTCCTAAGAGCATGGGCTGCCCTTAGACTTGTTCTCTGATGCAAATTGCAGTCCTGTTCCACATCCAAGCCATGATAAACAGTCCCTCTCTGTGGTGCCTTGTGGTTCCCATCCAGTCCTTATGTTGTGTCTCTTTGCATGAAATCTAAAGTTTGAAATCCCAGTGGGGTCAGCCTCTAGATAATAGCCATAACCATGACCAGTACATGCCCATGGCTGCAACAGACATTCCCCAGGCCAGTGGTTTACTGTCATCTGTAGTATATTTTAAGGATTGTGATGCATGATTCTTTGCAGGTTAGTGCAAACCTGTGTTTGAAAGGTCTTTGAGAGATGAGCTTTCAGTTAGTAAGCAATCAAAAACTTTCACAAATTAGCTACATTTCTTGTTTCCAATATATTTCTAGTTTTATCAGTTTGGACTGCAATTTCTTTCACTAGTATTGGAAGATGATTCAGCTATGGGCATATTTTATGAGTATCTACTATCTTTTGAAAAGGTGCAGTAAGAGTTAATTCTTGAAACATTCATTTCTTCTATTTAACTGGACATGTCCATAGCTTTAAGTCGGGAGAGTCCATTTTAAACAGATTTGTTAGCATTCTCACTATTGCAAATAATGGCTTGGTATTACACAGCTGTTAGTAGGGTAGATGAGGAAGAAAACGTTAGTGCTTGAGGGCAATTTATAGTGAGAAGCAGAGACTGTTTTTTGGAGGAGAGCAAGTGAACATTCAGTAGGGCAAGTGAAACTTCAACAGTTAGCTCCCATGAATATTCTGTTCATGCTGCTATTTTTTTTTCTCCTTGAAGCTCTTGTTGAAATGCTCTATTTACATGTATGTATGGTCTGTAACAGCACCAGGGCTGTAATAGCTCAGTCTGGTGAATCACAGTGTATTGGCAACAAGTCTTTGAGTTCAAGTTTTAGTGAACTATCATAGCACAACTTGAGGATTGGATCTCTTTCCGCAGATTTTGGGTTGGAACCATAGCTGCTGCATTGTGCTCATTTATTCTACAACCGATTATTCTTTTTTCTTGTTTCAGGGAGTGCTGCTGGGACTGGGATATGAGTATAATCAAGTATTTATTTCATGTTTTACATGTAATGTCAAGATGCTTTAGCCAAATAGCTGTCAGACAGAACATAGCATTCTCTTTCTTTATCTGACAAACCCGGAGCTGAAGTTTCTTTGTGTCATATGTGTTGAAAACTAGATGTTCTGTCCTTGCACTCCTACGCACTGAACTGGGAAAAAAATACGTGATAAGCAAGCAGTTCAGAAAAGTCATGCTTCATTTTCAAGGTGACGGATAATTCAAGCAGAAGGGTCAAGGAGAGAAATTTGTTTCTAAATGAAGTTTGGAGAAGGCCTAAGCAATTCTGAATGTCATCTCTCCATTGCTACTAGTCTTTGCTTATGCAGACATAAGCTCACGTGTTTGTGTCACTATGTTACGCAGTGAAAAACCTTTTGACTGGGCTTGAATAACACTAGCCATTCGCTCAGCAATGTCTAAGATGTGATTTATACTGGCTGACAGACTGCAGTATTCTCAGTGGACATTAAGAGCTACTCTGAATGTCTACAAGAATTTCATGGTAGGCAGATAGGTGCGCTGCAATAGTCTTGTCACTAAGCCCTTAGAGGTTGTCTATGAGACTCCTTTGGGTGGAAAAGAAGTGTCTTAGCTCATGTGACACTAAATTATGCTAATGAATACTCTTTGCTTCTTGCTTATATCTCAAGAGCAGCTGAAAAGTGTTGAATAGGTACTAAGTATCATTTACTTGTTTTATTTACGTTTTTTTAAAGTCCTTCATCTCATTTCTATGCTTTTCCAGAAAAGCTCATGTGCATTGAATTGTGTAATGACTACATACACTCTCATGAATACAATGTCTGCATACACTAGAAAAATCTGAAAAATATTAAACCAAAGGTGAAAATATTTTTTTAAAATCAAATGGAGTCATCGCCGCTGGGTTTCATTGTTCTGGTGTCACTTAAATATTTGTGTTTTTTTCTGTCATGCACATGAGATGTCAGACTTGTTTGGAGGTGGGACTTTCTGTCTATGGCTGCTACTTCTGATATGGTGTCTCTTTAGTGCTTCTCCACTTTCTCTAGCTTCTATTAGTTGTTTCCATACCTTTGTTTATTGCTTGAATTTCCTCTAGTTGATTTTTTCCCCGCTAACTTCTGTATATTTTTGAGCATCTCATTTGTATCTCCCTTTGCTTTATCTATCCCCATAGATTCAAAGCAGGCATGTAACGCTGAACTGTGCTGGCTGTAGTTTCTGAAAACCAAAGCTTTCCTCCTGTGAATTAGTAGAAGCTTTCTGAGTATGTAAGATGTTTTTTAACACTAATTTCTCTACTGGCACAAGTCCCAAATTAAGTGGGTTTAGTATAATTTTTTGAAGTAGTGGTAATACTGTTCCTTTTTGACAAGACAGGATTTATTTGCTTTTAAATTCAAACAATCAAGTCTTTAATACCTCACAGAAGTAAGTTTATAATAAAGTGAACTTGAAGGACACTTTTCTGTAGGAAACAAGATTCAATGCCCTTGTTACTGTAAATTTGTGAAGCATTTTCAGACCTTTTGCTGAAAGGCCTTATGTTAAATGGGAAACATCAATAATTAATAAGATGATATGCATTTGGAAAGTGGGTTATAAAAGTAGAAGAAGAGATATGGAGTCTGAAATATTCCAGCATTTCCTAATTTAGTGTCACGTACCTATTCTAACACATGAACATATTTATTTTCTGTAACTTCTTGGCCATTCAAACTTTCAAGTAATCTCACTCCATTAGCTGGTTAATCACAGAAATAATGATAATTATTCCTTGCACTTATTCATTAACCATGGAAGTTTTCAGTCTTGAAGAATGTTCTGAAACGCTCGATGGATCCTGTTTGTTCCTTCATTTCTAAAAACTTCTGCCCTGATCTAAGCAAAATTTAAAATTTTTTCTCACGTGATAGGGGACAGCTGGAGCAGAAATGTGCAATAACCTTTCAAATTGAACTAGGCTTTATGAAATTCAGAAATATCGGGGTTTTGCGGACACTATTGAGGAATTACACAATCAAACTGTGCATTCATTCATTATCATTTAATGAAGTGTCTGACTCCCTAATAGAGTACCTTCTTTTCTTTCACTGCACCTGATACATTTTTTTTTTTTTTGCTATTTCTACATTTTCAGTTGTAGAAATATCGTCTTTTTACAAGAAAAGGTAAATCTTCTTCCAGCCCAGTTCTGGGTCAGTGGGTCTCACACCATCTCTGTCCCTGACAGGTGTTTCAGTTAGTCTTCTTTGCTTCCCTGTCAAGAACCTTGGTACTTGTACCAGTTACTGCCGTAGGTGAGGGAAAGTTAGGACAGTCTAGATGCAGCAATTTTGTTTTCCTTTTTCAGATTGCTTGTCAGAACATACTTCTTGTGGACCTGAAACCTAGTAATAACTAGGGAGTGGATTTTGAATTCTTTCTGTGTCTGGTCAAGAATTCTACATTTTTTTACTAAATATATTTGAAATCCTTTCAGTCCTGATTAGATTGCTTTCTTTATATGTTTGATATCTCTTCATTTTAATTCTTTGGAGTGAGATTTACACTTTGCAAGTTATATATTTGCACAGTACCTACTGAAAGAGTTCCTTACTCACTTTGAGTACTATCACCACAAAACAGAACTTAGTGAAAATACATCTGTTCAGTCACGACATGAGATGGTCTTTGGTCACCCTAAAAAGCCAGAGTCAAACTGACTAGCTAGTGGCCATTTTCATGGATTTATCTCCCTCCTTGGTAGCGCTGAGATATTTCATCATGCCGTAGCCAAGCTTAAAATATCAGAATCGGAAAGCAGAAAATGTATCTTAGCAGTAATAATATATTGAAATTTGCATTTTAGGCTAGGTTTCTTATTTTATTTGGATTCAGTGGAACCATTCAGGGAAAAAAAAAACCACAAAATGTATGGAAGTTGATAGGGGAGACTTTAGACAGAGAAGACATAAAATATGCTGACCTTATTATCAAATTCCTTCCTGAGATAGAATGAGTTTGAATGATGGATGCAAATGTGTTAATCATAGAGCAAGAAAAAGTCACTAGAAAAGCTTGTAATCATGCCATGACCAATAGTGACACTGAAAATCACCTTTTCTGCTCCCTGAGACACAGGTATTTATAGAAAGGCTATGAGGAAAAGAATACACTTGGGGTGTTGAAAGCTTTTCGGCTTCCGTGGAGAGCTTTAAAAATGAGTTATTCTCCCAGGCAATATAAATGACTGACTGAAAGAAAAAACAACCAAAACAAAGCACCACCACCACCAGCAAAACCCAAACTTCTCAGATCTCATTGGTAATTTTTCCTCTCTGAATTTATGTTAGGTTGTTGCTCTAGCCCTGTACTGTCAGACAGTCTTCGGTCATTTTTTCCTTGAAGAAAATGTTTAAAAATTGTTTGTTGTTGGAAATGAACACTGCAGGCAGTGTTCAAGCTTCTAAGTAGACGGGTGAACACCTAGACCATGTTCACTGGCAGGCAAAGAAGCAGAATACCAAGGTGTGGTTGAGAAAACTAATGAAACTTCTGAAACTGGTGGAGCACAAAGACAAAGGATGGATCCGAAGTAGAGAAAAATGGAACCAAACTCTCCAAAAAAGGAAAAGAGAAGGAGGAATTACAGTGAATTCTTCAGATAGGGAAACCGAAAGTTATAGAAGAGTATGAATTTCTACTTTGTAAATTTTGAAGAGGTGATCAAAAGACAAAATTGCAGAATGATGTAGAATTAACCCTAGTTAAGAACAACATGTAAAAATAGATTCTAAAGCCCAGGAAAGAAATGTCTTTTAAAAATGAGAAAAACCTAGGAAACCAGCATGAGCAGCCTGGTTGTAAACTAGGCTCATTAGTATATTTGCACATTGGAAGCTCAGTGAAAGAAAAGCATTATTTGTAATAATCTCAAGGTACATTTTACAGTAGGCAGAGTAGGTGATACAACTAGATGTTAAGGAAAGCATAAAGTCAGCATGCAAGTAGAGACTCTCTGTCAATGACAACTTTTCAGATGGTTCTGTACATAGTGCATAAATGGCTGGAGGGAGGGTAAAGCATAGATGCAGTACTTACGGTGTGACTCATCCCAGCTACCTGAGTTAGTCATTCCAGGCTCTCTATAAAGTTCATAGAATCATAGAATGGCCTGGGTTGAAAAGGACCTCAAAGATCGAGTTTCAACCCCCCTGCTGAATGCAGGGTTGCCAACCACTAGACCAGGCTGCCCAGAGCCACATCCAGTCTGGCCTTGAATGCTTCCAGGGATGGTGCATCCACAACCTCCTTGGACAACCTGTTCCAGTGCGTCACCACCCTCTGAGTGAAAAACTTCCTCCTAATATCTAACCTAAATCTCCCCTGTCTTAGTTTAAAACC
This sequence comes from Numida meleagris, assembly GCF_002078875.1. Classification (NCBI taxonomy): domain Eukaryota; kingdom Metazoa; phylum Chordata; class Aves; order Galliformes; family Numididae; genus Numida; species Numida meleagris. Next base: position 128,497,745 of record NC_034409.1, read on the forward strand.
ATTTCCCCTTGTCCTATCGCTATCCACCCATGTAAACAGTTGTTTGCCCTCCTGTTTATACGCTCCCTTCAAGTATTGGAAGGCCACAATGACGTCTTGCTGGAGCCTTCTCTTCTCCAAGCTAAAGAAGTCCAGTTCCCTCAGCCTAGTTCATAGAGAGTTGGTGCTTCTAATGCGATGGTGTTAAACAAGACAATGAATTCCATCTCCCCTTTTTCACTGATTTAAAACAAATTAAAGCAATCAACTCAGAAACAGATGTCCATGGCACAGAAACAGAAACTGGTGGATGAATAACAATATAAATATTTAGCCACTGTATCCTGTTCCATCTTGTTGTTTATGTAAGCTACAAAAAAGTAATGGTATGAGGTCACTGTCATGTGCTCCTAAATACCTTCTAGGTGCAGAAAAAACAGCTCATGGTTTAGTGCTGAGTGATGGACCTAGTCTGGTGCCAGATGTAATTACAGAGAGCCACTGTGTAGTGGTGCACAAAGCGTATGCAACCCCAAATCCCTTGACAGGATAATTCACAACAGTAATATAATTTCAAGAATGGAACTACATAAAAATGAGGCAGCTTAGCCAAAGTGAAATAAGAATAACAGTTCCAGCTTTAAATCTTGTCAGGGAGATTTCTTGCTTTAAAGGCACACACTGGAGTCTATGTTACACAAATGTTCAGAAAAGACAAAAAACACCACCACACATCATGGCTAAATTGCAGAGTTAAAGGGGATATTTTCTAAAAGTTGAAGCCATACCTGAATGGTCAAAATGGAAACTAGACCACGTTCTGGTAATTTAAGGGAAATATAAAAACCAAGGGAAGGCAGAACAGAAGTATTCTGAGGAGCACATTGAGAAAACAAGCTGGTAAAAACACATTTTGGTTTATCTAAGCGCAGCTGAAGTTTTCTCTTGATTTAGTTTGAGTCTACCTTTCATAAAGGCTGTGATCTGCTGTGGTCTAACTATGGAATTATGTCAGTTGCTAAATAGTGTTTGGAGAAAGAGAACTGATGTAACTTCAGCAGACCAGAGAATGATATTCAGTTCTGCCTGAAATCTAAGGAGAATTTTTTTTGCTGGGGATCTTTCTGATGGTTTTATAAATGCTCTGAAGGGAATGGAAAAAGCTTCTTAAATATGACCCTATTCATAGGAAAATAAGGTAAGAACGACTCTTCTTGAAAATAAGGTTTCATTTTTCCCCCCTTTACTTTTAAACATCCTTTATAATAGCTTCTGAATGTGACATCTGAGTAATTACAATATTTATTTTAAAAGTATTTCTTAAAAGGGAGCCTCCATAACTATATGTACCTGAAGATTTTTGAAACTTAAATTACTTGTCGGCGCTTGGTCCCGTTACAGAATTCCCTCAGTCAGTGTGGCATCAGAATAGCAAGTTTCCTACTGTGTTTTACACACACCTTATATATCCTTCACTCGTAAGCAGTAAATCCACTCACGGTTAATTGTCCTTAAGTTCTTCACAACAACGTAGATAACAAACAAAGGGTTGCTTAACTGTCCCAGAAGTGACCACATTAGCTGTGCATACTAAAGAGTATTCTGTTTACACCTTAGCGCTGTCTCCAGACTCCGGAGGCCTCATAGAGATAAGATCTACCAGAGTCTGTTGAGCTCTTTGTTGTTAAGTCTCCCTCCACAATTACTGGCTACATTTCTAATAAAAAGCAGACTGTCAAAAAGTGTCCCAAATCATTGGGTTAATAACTTTGGGTCATCAGGCCTTATAGAGGGTATAATTAATGTCTCAAGTTAGAGATATACATGTAGTTCCAGTGGAGAGTAATATTATGTATTAGGACACTGAAAAACTATGATGCCGTGTTACAGTTAAAACCTTCAGAAGGAAAAGAGAACTGTGCTAATTTATATTTACACATGCTAAGGGCTGTGCATGTAAATTCTCTTGACTGGAGTTGGTCTCCTGATTTGTAACTTCTGGAGTTAGTTTTTTATGGCTTCATATGCACTTTCTTTAAGCAAATAGATGCTTGTGTTTGTGCACATATGTTCATTTTTAATGAACAAAGTGTGAATGATGGTGGTGATGGCTTGCCAAGCTAAACAGGGAGACATTTGTATTACTTACTGTACTTACAGTAATACTTACAGTATTACTGGCTCCTCACCTGCTACTAGAATCACAGAACAGTTTTGTTTGGAACAGACCTTAAAGCCCACTCAGCTCCAACCCTCTGCCATGAGCAGGGCTGCCCCCCACCAGCTCAGGCTGCCCAGGGCCCCATCCAGCCTGGCCTTGAGCACCACAGCTTCTCTGGGCAGCCTGTGCCAGGGCCTCGCTGTCCTCTGAGTAAAGAATTTCCTCCTAACATCTAACCTAAATTTCCCCTCTTTTAGTTTAAAGCCATTCCCCCTTGTCCTGTCACTAAGCTTTCCTTTTTCCACAAGCTCACAGGGATGCTTCTTTCTCAACCAGGCCAAAAGTGGACTCCTAGAAATACTGACTTTAAACGGCCCTAGATGTTCTGAGACCAGTTGAGCCAGGCTTCTAATATGTTTGCCTCTCATGATTGGCTGATTTCTTAATTATATTAGTCTAGAAATGTAGTTTGACCACATCTCATGCTAGATGCTCAAGAGAGATAGAAAGAAGAGATAGAAAAGGAGCTGAAGGAGAAAGAGACAATTAGCATTCTCAGAGAATCTTGATTATGTATTTTTAGATGTTAGGAAACTTATGAATTAAATTTTGACCAAAAACACAAATTCTGCATCATGGATGGGGAATTGATTCTGATTTAATTTTCCACATTGTTGCAGCTTGCACAGTGTTTCCCCCAGTACAATTTCAGGTATGTTTAAATGGCCCAGTTAATGGTGCAGACTTTCTTCTATAAGAAAGAAAGAAGAAATTCTTCTATATTTCTTCACTTAAACAGCCTTACTTCTCAGGCTCTCTGAGAGATCAATCTCAAGATTTGCTAGGAAAGGACAGAGGGATTTGTTGGGATTCTAAGTTCTGTTTCCTTAGGAGAACAGGACAAAACTGCGCTGCTTGGTGAAAACATCTGTTTTCTTCCTTTCGTAGTTCCTTAAGCATTTTAGGTGAACCATGTGTTTTCAATATGAATTGACTCATCTTTTTTTTTTTTTTGTTCTGGAATTGGAATATCTTATACTCACTTTTACTGGAAATTTATACCTTAATGTGTTTATTGACAGCTATGAATTTGACAGATTTTCATGACTCTGCTCTGTTGAAGTTAGATGTGGGAGGCCCATTCGTAGCAGATGTAGCTGATGAACAAACGCAAGAATACGTTGTAGTACAAATCAGCCAGCCTGAAGAACCTGGATCAAGGAGGAGACGCCAACAGCAGGTGATGATCTTTATATTTTCTTTCAATTTTTCACTTTTAAAAAAGCATGAAAGGTGTTAAGCCTTTTGTGTTTCATCACTGTGTTTGAGTTGGTCATGCTTTTCCCTGTGGTAGAACTGGAGTCAACATCAGTATTAGAAAAATAATTAGAGTGAAGTTACATTTTCTTCTGTCTTTGTAAGACTTCCTCTAGCTTTCAATATTTATCAGAATTCTTTAAAACATATGTCCTTTGAAAGTTCATGCATTAAAAATTGGTAACATTTCAAGAATTGTCTTAGAAGGAAGAAACAAGTGTAAAGTGCCTTTTCACACTCACTGAAATATATTTTTGCTTTTTGTTGCAAATTATTTTCTCTGACACATTGTCACCCTTATTGTCTTTAATTCTCTTAAGGCTTTGACGTTGCTTATAACAGTGTCCTGCTACACCCTTCTTGAGAACTCAGTGAAGGAGGACCTTTTATGATGTGTCATTGCATATTGCTGAACAATGGAGAACAGCTTCATCATTTCAGCACTAGCATATAAACAGCTGCCTCTCAATCTGTGTGAGGGGGATGTCCTGTCTCTACCAGTGACAACTTAGCCTGTAATATCAACAGTATTCCCACTTATACCCAATCTCACAGTCTACAGCAAAAGATTAGTCCCACTACCTCAGTGTGCTGAACAAAACCGTAATGGAAATTACTGTCTTAAATGTCCCAGGCCATTGATATGGATGCTACTTTAATCCACACTGCTGGCCATGATCCCCAAGGAGCCTCCACACTGCTGCAGAATACCACCTCCAGCTGGCACTCCAGTGATGTCCTGACATGACCAGATTAAGCTAATCAGAATAACCTCTCTTGCTTGCATGCTTTTCAGGCATTCATCTGTGTTAGATGTTGTTGATTGTTAGATGTTGGCTATGCTGTTTTTTCCTCCAATTTGTAGCACATCGGGTCTGGACAGGCTCAGAATTTAGGCTACAATTAACTGAATTCAAGTTTCTTTACATTTCTTTTTTTAAAAAAGGAGATGATCTGTGCATCTACACTTAAGGACCATATTTGATTAAACTTGCCAGCATATCACGGTATTATTTTATTGGGTAAAATTTCAGAGAAGTGTTTATTTTATTTATCTTTTTATTCCTAGAGGATCAAAAGAAGAGAGGAATTCTGATTGCTGAATTCTTGCATGTGCTCTTCATGATGTCTTGGGGAAGGATCTTGCTACTGGGCCTCTCATAATCTATATCTCATGTCTGTTAGTTTTATTCCCAGGCAGTCTTTGGAAGTGAAGCATACTGTCTCCTCTGGGAGTCAGTCTCCCTGTGATGTAGATGACAGGTCACTCCAGGGATTGCTGGCAGTGGGAGAACGATGGACACTTCACCAGCTGTGGCTGCTTTCCCTTATGTAGTACTGTAATGCTCTCTTAGCAGGTCTTCTTTAAACATACTAAGGCAAGAAAGAGCATCTTAATATCATGATGTAAAAGCATGACTCTAGTAGTCTTTTAATTTCTTCCCCTCGCCCACCCAAGATGTTTGCATTTAAGAAAAAATATCCTGGGCCACAGGGGCACCACACAGAGCCTGGAGGACACTGGGACTGAATGCTCTACAGGTCAAAGAGAGCTATGCGAACACCAGAGACTGTAAAAATTTGTCTGGAGGTTTGGGATTGCTGAAATTCATGCCTTTGCAGTGTAGAAATACCCACCATAGCCAGGTGTTGTGTCACCTAGCTGATACACTTAGGAGACGAGCTTAGCTGCCCTGGATGCTTCCAATATCTGGAGAACCTCCTGGAGTGTCTCAGGCTACACTGACGGAATGAGAGGATAAGTTCACTCCTACCTGAGGGCTGCTAATATTCCTAATGAAGTGTTGTGAATATAGGCTGGTGCATGTGTTCTCCATAATAAGTTCTCCAAACTGTAAAGGAGACAGAATGAAGAGGTATAAAACTCCAGAATAGAAATTTACCACTTTAACTGACTTTTAATAATATTACCATATCTGACTCTTTTGCAGGTGGTATACAACTGGTCTCTACCCTTAAGTTCAAGAAGAAATCAGCAAATCATCACAACTAGAACCTTTCAGATACCAAACAGGTTGGCTGAGAGGCTGGGACTCATTGAAGTAGTAATTTACACAGACTTGATGGTAAAATAATAAGATAGCATTTTAGAAATAATCTGTCACTCCCTGTTTCTAAGGGGCAGGAAAGTGTGACCCCTCCTTTACTTTTTAAATGTATTTCCAAAGTTGGGGTATTTTCCGAACAAAGATTTCTATAGGGATAGAGTGAAAACATTTGAAAAGTCTCTCACAATTGTAAAAATAAATAAATAAATAAAAATAGCACATAGATATATTTATAGATATTTATTATAAAATGAAAGCATTTTCGCTCAAAAAGAAAACAAAACTTCCCTTCTTTTCCCCAGAGGCACCATCTTCCTAAACATTCAAGCTTTCCTGCAGGAACCTGGAAGTGTTCCTCTCTCCATGAAGCATCAATACCTTCATGCAAATATAGAGGCACAAGTAACAATTGCATCCATCATCTTAGTAGGAGTCTACGTGCTGATCATACTGGAAGTAAGTCATGTTTTGTGCTTTAATTTTATTTTTTGCCCTACATTGCAAATGGAACATGAGGAAGAGTTTCGTTCTTGGCCTTTAACATACTTCTAAAATCTGTATCTGAATCCTTGCTGTATCATTATTGTTGTTAATGAAATGAACAACGTATGTGTGAGGAAATTGTTCTGAATTGTAACTGGTTCTGACAAGTTATACAAACAATACAATGGTTCTTGCATATTCTTCTGCTAGTGTCTCTTAATGTTTTAGTCCTTTTTACAGGATTATAGCTTGGCTGTGAGAGTCTGGGATGTAAAAAGTGTGCAAAATCCTTGTTTAAAAAGCAATTAACTTAAAAAAAGGTTAAGAAAAAAGCTTTGGTTATTCCTTTTTCTAAGGAACCTCAAACTGTAATTTGGTGTGCTTTTAAAAGGTTAAACTGAGCACACTTTTTAGTATGAGTGACATTTAGAAATGCTTTTACTGTACCACTTAAAGGAGAAATAGAATCTGAATTAACATGAAGAAGACAAAGGATGGAGGAACTTTAAACATTTATTGCAACTTCACTCCAAAGTCTTGAGCTACCAAACTCAAAGAAAATGCTTTAAATCAGCACCATGAAAAATGAAAAATATGTCAGAAATAGCACAGGCTCTGACAGATATATTTGAACTGAAAACACCTACTTTCTGATTATCTTGAAATAAAGTACAGATACAGGAGCCTACCTTTTATTTTTTTTCCTTTTATTAATTCATGTGTGTGTTAACACTCTCCATGAATTCTCAAGTTGAATCACACCGGATTTCCACTTGTATGAAACAGAACTGAATCAAGTCTATGAAGTATTTAGTAATGTCTGGCATGCTTACCATATCCGTTCTGTACCTTAAACTTTTTGTCCTGTTACCTGCTGAAATGGTAGGTAAAGTAGGTGGACAGCTTCTTATCAAATATTAATGGACACACGCAATGTGACAGATGCTTTAGACATTTAGATTTGGTCATTCAGGAATAGCGATTCATTTATATGTATTTCATAAATGAAAAAAGTGATTTAATATTGAGTGTAGAGAGGGACTTGAGCTAGATATTGATAAAAATATATGAAGGCATGCAATACAACATCAAAACAATCTTAATGCTTTTTTAATGCAGCTCTTACTTTTGAAAAAACTATGCAATCCTATAGCACCTGCAAAACACTTTTTTAAAATATATGTAGTATCTGAGGTTAACATGTTATCATTCTAGAAAACCACTTTGGAACAATTCATGGGTCAAAGGAAATGAAGGCTTGAAACTGAAAGGCAAAACAAAAAAAAACATTAATTTTCCTGTTTTTTATAAGAAAAAGCTCTAAAACCACTAATTTGTTTATTGTTTCTGTGAAATGATCAAGGAAAAATTTCTGTTGTTGGCAAAAAAATTATTTCTGTGTGTTCAATGGCAGAAATAGGTCTTTACCCGTAAATGTTGAATTTAAGATGTGGGAATTCGCCTATTGAATCATGGTTTTAGCTTTCTCCAGAGTAGCTGTAGAAATGACAAATACTACCACTAGAGTAAATTTCAAACTATAAATATATGAGCTAGCAATAACTGAGATAGAAATAGAACTTGACTGTTTTTCAGTTTCCCCATGGATCTCTTCCAAGAGATGGATGTTAATATTTTTAGTATATGTAACAGTGGCTTACCTCATATTTGCTATTTATAACTTTAGTGCCTGAAGTTGTGCTTTCTCAACACATTGCACTCTATTCCATTAGCTGTTAGCACTGTTAGAGAAATCAATTGGTGTTGCTGCAGGAGCGATCTCTCATGGATTTTCATTTTCTGTGTTGTTGCTCCCCTTCTTTTATCTGTCTTTATTGCAGTTTCCTGTGTTTTATTCATTATCATTGCCAATATAGGTTCAACTTCAGGCAGCGTGTACACCCAAGTGCATTTTAGAGCTATATTTTCACATATTTTCTTATAACTGTGAAGAAATAGTAGACATTTTATCTGTTACAAGGCACAAGAGCTGTCTGAAGGTGTGCCTCTTGCTTCTCTTGCACTGCACTTTTCCCAGTAGAGGAAATCACATCTTGTGCCCCCACCTTCCTGAACTCCACAGTCCTCATCTTTCTGTTAGTCACCAGGGAATGTACAGGAGAACAGGCTGCAAGAGCTTTTGCCTCCCACAGATACAGCTGATGGGAAGAACTCTGATGAAGGAATGTGTTATGATTGAAAGATGAACTTCATTTACTGTAAATTGTCATTTTCTCCAGTCTTACACCAGTTCAGAGACACAGGGAAAACTCTGCTCTGAAGCAGTTGTTTTCATGTGTACTGGCACCAAATCTGTAAGAGCCCAACATACATAAAGTACCAGTCCTTGTTCAGTAGAGAAATCTCAATGTCTTCTGATGAACAGCTCAAAGAATCATAGAATGGCTTAGATTGGAAGGGATCTTAAAGATCATCTTGTTCCAACCTCCTGCTGTGGGCAGGGCTGCCCCCCACCAGCTCAGGCTGCCCAGGGCCCATCTACCCTGGCCTTGAACATCTCCTGGGTTGGGGCACCCACAGCTTCTCTGGGCAGCATGTGCCAGCGCCTCACCACCCTCTGAGTAAAAAATTTCTTCCTAACATCTAACCTAAATCTCCCCTCTTTTAGTTTAGGGGCATTCATTTCCCCCTTGTCCTATCACTATCAGACTGTGTAAACAGTCAGTCCGCCTCCTGCTGTGAGCTCCCTTCAAGTATTGAAAGGCCACAATGAGGTCTCCTCAGAGCCTTCTTCAGGCTGAACAAGCCCAACTCCCTCAACCTTTCTTCACAGGAGAGGTGCTCCAGACCTCTGCTCATCTCTGGGGCCCTCCTCTTGAACCTACTCCAACAACTCCACATCCTTCCTGTACTGAGACATGTTGCGCTGTGGAGCCTGGTTTCTTCACAAATTTATTTTTAGTGTCACTTCTTTTAAAACTGTTTGTATGTTATTTAATCATAAAAATTTGAAACGTATTTCTGCTTAAGAAGATTCCAACTTTTCCTCTTCAGTTTCTAATGATTTCTTTTATATGCTTACCAGAAATGTGAATATTTTTGTATTTCACCATCCTACTCTACTCCTTGATGTTTGGGTATATTGCCCTTAACTCTGGATATGTCTTAGTTACATTTCTTTTTTTAAGACCTGTGTGTTCCCCTTTTTTTCTTTTTCTTTTTTTTTCTCCACATAATCTTCCTTCAGAAACTAGACATTTATCTTTTTGAAATTGTTTTTTCTTCAAATATTGAACAGTCAGATCGTTGCATTTTAGTCTTCACTTCCCTCCCCTTCTCCCAGAGGACAAAAGGAGAAAAATATATATTTCTTGTGGTATTTCTGAATTAATCTAATCTATACTATTTTATAGACTTGTGGAAAACAACGCAGTATTTCATTTTGTTCTTGGAAGCCTATGCTGCGCAGGAAATTAAAGCAAGGGTACATTAAATTAAAAAAAAAAACAAAAAACAACAAAACAGAATCAGGAAATAAAAAGGTTCTTCATGTTTACCTGTTTTGATCTCAGCTCTGACCCTTCAGGGTTCCTGAAGAACAAATGGATTATGTTTTCACACAGGTCTATGGAGATAGCTGGTATAAAGTGCAGATGTCCATAGTTTTATGTTGATGTTGCTATACTAAGTTAGTTCACAGTGTATTTCAAGAGAGATTCTTTCTAGTATTGATCTTCAAAACATGTAGCCCTCTTTGAGAATTTTTCAGGAAAAAAAAATCTAACCAAAAATCTTAGAAAATTTATTTTTTACTTTCTTAGCTGAAAGTATAAAAATGTTTGAAACAAGATAGGGTATGCTCTCTGTTGCCTTCTTTGATTTAAATTCATTTTACACCACAGCCCTTTTATATTTATATAAATTATTTCTTATACCCTATTTGCTCAGATTCGATAAGCAGTGCCCTATTTGCTCAGATTCGATAAGCAGTGATGTATGAACTTTTTTCTAGTGGTACAGCATAACCAAGGAAAAGTGGGATGGTTAAAAATCTCAGTTTTTCCTCTTTGCAATACAGTAAGATACCTTTGACTTCTCATCTTCTGTGTGTATTAGTGTATACGGGTAGTGGATAATATACTGGTTACCTTTTAAAAAAATCTGCCTATCCTTATCTTAAAATATTTGTTAATATTATAAAGTTGTATTAACGTTTAGACAAAAAATCTTGAATCAATAAAGCTCTCATTTGTTATTAGTAATTGCATAATTGTAGTTGTGGTGGAACTGCATTAATTAGAAATATATAAGGAGGAATACATTTATAATTACAGCATAGAGATCACTAATTTAAATATATTAATAATTGTGTACTCTTGTTCAATATTTTCCATTAATAGTATAGTTCATGTTGTGGGTTAAAATCAAGTGTCAGCTGTTTATGATACTTAAATAAACCAGAAAGTATGAATGAAATGATATTTTAAAAACTATTTTAATGACATTATTAAATAATGACAAGTTACCACTAGCATGATATATGGCAGAAAAGTGATACTTTCAGGTACTCAGAATTCTGTGAGAGCCTCCACCGAAATTGTTTTATCACAAGAACTATCATTCATATTCCCTTATGTAGCTAACCCTAAGGAAGATCTTGCCAGGATCTTCCAAATAGCATTTTAGTGACCTGATACCTTGAATAATGTTTAAAAGTCTGTATTACCTTTTAAAATGCAAATATGTGAAAGTGCAAAATCTGGCCTTAAAAGGTCTAGCTGCTAATTTTTTGAAACAGGGACTTGTAATCACAATTTTATTAATTTATGGAAATGGAGAATATCAGTTTCTTTCCATATTACTTTTCTATTATAAACTGGTTTAAATTATGAATAAACATCCCTTAAGCTCAATTACTTTAATACAAAATAGAGTGATTTTTAATAGCATCTAACCAGCAGAAATTAGCTGCAGACATCAAAATTACTACACAATTTAGTATGCGGTTTAGTACAACCATTTTTCTAGCATTGTGGACTGGTTGAGCCAAAGCCAGAAATCACTTTTACAAATGAAAAAAGGTGTTTGTTAATACTACTGTCCATGCTCACGAAGTCCTTTTTTTAAAAAAAAAATACATATACATATATATATATACACACACTCACATATATATGTATATGTATTTTTTTATGTGTGTATATATATATACACACACGTATTTCCAGTAGGGTGGCTATTTTGACAGAGGAAATTATGCTTTAGAGAGGGAATAAGAAAACTGAAGAAACATTCTTCAATATACGAAACATACTGTGAGGAGATTTTCGTAGGCTAATCTTAAGGGAGATATTTTTTTCAGATGAGGAGAGTCATTGAAACTCCAGATGAGCTTACTCAGCATGGTTTCTCACTTCCCATCCATTCTCATATTGATTGGTGTTTAAATATAGACAGAGAAGAGTGTGGATTAGTCTTCCCACCTCCGCGTGTAACCTACCAAAAAATTGTTAGTAAAGGGACAGAAGAAAATCCATTGCCTTTATTGGAAAAGACATTGTAAAAAAAGAAAATCAGAGCTGCTCTCCTCAGCCCTTGTGTGAATAAATACATTCCTGCAGCTATTATTTCCAGTCATGCTAGTTTGCAAAAATTGTAAAGAAGTTATAAAACACACTGTAGGTTTTGGCAGAAAAATAAGGCAGGTTATCAGAAGAAACCATCTGTATCTTTTAGTGTCTATATCTTTTAGAGTCTGATATCTCATAGGACAAGACAAAATTTGTCCTCATCTGTCTTTCTGTCTGGGCCTTTGAGGGAGCAATAGAGCACAAGGTTGGGGCAGAGATGAAAAATCAATGCCTTTTTTTTTTTTTTTTGTCAGCCAGCCACCAGCTGCACAAACATGATGGTGTGCAGACCTCTTGATTGTCTTAGTGATCTGTGCCATTTTACAGTGAGATAGAAATGGAGCCACGAGCTAGGACCCAGACAGCAAAGTTGCTGGATGGAGGCAGAGATCATTAATGCTGTTGGTTCCATGAAAACTGAATACATTGTGATGACACCTAAAATGTAAAATTTTTTAGAGTAATCTAGCTTCAAGAAAAATTTAGATCCCTCTGAAGCATGCTGGCGGCATCTTTCCTGAGCAGCACATTGTTGTAGGTCTACTTTGGAGATCCTAGTAGAATAGGGAACCATTGCCATTCAAATGTCTCCTATTGCTTTTTCTTTTTCTTTCTTTTTCCAGCTGGAAATGTGCAATATAATAGTGGCTGTCTTGCCATCCCTTTTTCAAGAAAGCAGTGCTTTCATGACATAAAATGGATGGCATGCATTGGGAATGGCATTGAAGCCTAGAGAGTAGTGGGAAGAAGTGAAGCTGCTGCGATATGTGCTAGAGGACTGGACTGAACAAGTAGATCCAGATGTAGGACAGATCCACCCCTCCTGTTGCCCAGATGGAATTTTTCTCCAAACTTTACCCTGGGTATTGTCTCAATGTTGGTGAGGCCCAAACAGGACTGAGCTAGTAATTATGCAGTGTGGACTGTGAAAAGTTGTAGTCATTCCTTTCCTTCCTCTGATATAGGAGGATCACAGAATCATAGAGTATCCTGAGTTAGAAGGGACCCACAAGGATCACTGAGTCCAACGTGACTCCTTTGGAGAGGCTCATGACTTTGAAGCAGCTGTGCAGGCATGTTATGGGTCATTCCTTACAAGCAGCAGTGAATCAGTACTGCCAAAGTGCCAGGATTTTTACCACTTAGGTGGAGCAGATACACTGATGCCAACAAAGAGGTGACAGGACAGAGCTAGCACCAGTTAGATGGACTACAGTTAAAACTGTAACTGTCAGAACTGCTACAAAAGAAGCATAAATGAAACACAGAGTGCTTGAGGACGAGGATAGGAAAAGTTAAATTAAAAGAAAAATGCTGTATTAGAGCAAGCAAAATCCTCAGTTTCATCCCACTTTGCTCTAAGAAGAATTTTGTATTATTAATCCGATTGCTGATTTTACAACCATAATTGTCTGATTTTTTAGATCTGTCTTGGTGAAAATCTGGCTTTGCTATGTCTATGTGTGTGTGTACACACAAGGGTGTACTTTAAAGAAAAATGTCTTAGATGTGGTGCTTCTTAGGCAGTACTTCTGTAGGGTGTAAATTGATCTTAATTAAGAACTTCATAGAAAAAAATTACCACTGGATGGAGCTGCTTGCTATTCTGGGGACTAGATGGCATTGCTAGCTTTAAAGGGTGCTAACACCCAGGATCCACTTTTTACAGGATGTTATGCTTTTCTGTAATAATAGGAGTCATATTTCCAATGCTAAGTGTAAAAACTAATTTCTAAATGTCTATTTTCTATTCTCTGTTGCCTTTTAAAACAAATTTTTAAATGTGGTTTGTTCAATTTTTGAAAGACTATCAAGCACAAATGCTTTGCCTTTCTTCTCAGACTATATATGTTGTTTTTTCTTTTTGTTTTGTTTTCTGTTTGAGACAGGCAATAGAACATTAAATTAGCTTAATTGAATGTTGCTGTACAGCTTCTACCCTGCCTACGGCAAACAGAGTGGTAGAGAGCCATGAGGTTATAAAATTTTAACTAGGTGTTAAAACTCACGTACACTTCTAATGCACACAGTCGTGGTTAAGACTGCTGTGGGACCATGGATGATGTCTTCCTTCAACAAGGGCAAAAAGAAATAAATGAACATGGGAGAATGTAGGGAGCGGACTTGAAGTTTGGTTATTTTCTCAATTAAATTTCTTTACATTAGAAATTCTAATGAAGTTAGACTTTAGGATGCTGTGATAAGTGGGAGAATACAGATGATTCCATCTTCTTTGGTTTCAAGAAAACATTCCACAACAGCAAATGTTTTGCAAGACTGAAAACTTGTTGCCAGGCCAACCTGTCAATATACTTTGGTCACGTCTGCCTGCAGTAGCAGTCTGGTTTATCATCTTCTAGGTAGCAGAATCACGTTCTTTACTGGCTCAGGACCTGATATCTCTACTTTAGTCACATAGTAAATATTTTTTGTAGATAATATATTACAGGACTGATATGCTTTGAAACATAAAAATGATCACTATCCTGTCTATCCACAGGATTCTTTTTATTCATCTGACCTGATACACAGATCTCCAGAGGTCCCTTCCAAACACTACAGTCCCGTGATTCTGTGATTCATTCATCTCAGTGTGTCTCTGTCCATTTTTACATTAAGACAAAATCTCCAACGACAGAGCAAATAAAAATATGCACTTTTGATTTGAGTCTGTGAGACTCTCAAACAATCAGATGTTACTGGATTTCCCTATCCGTTATTTCCTGAAGGGTATAGTTTTCTTATATCAGAGCCATCCCAGTACATAAAGGCTGGAAGACACCCACCAATGACTCTAATGGTATAGCTACAAGATATGACAGACTCCTATTTTTTCCTTTTTTTTTTTTTCTGTATGAATCTTAGAAATAGGCATGATGGTACATGGTGATCCTAAGCGCGCATTTCATGCATATGGTAGTACTATCATATTGAATTATCACTGAGTTATTTTGAAAATGAATAATATTTTTTTTTCCAAGCAAGGCATGCTTAAGTACAGTGATGTGGTTTTGATGTATCTTACAAAAATGAGCCTAGTACTAAGATTTTCTAAAAATTAATTCTAGTGTGAAGTTTAATTTTATGATTTGCTTGGCTGTGTTGTAGATACTACGTACAGATAATATCCTAATTTGCAGACAAAGATACAAATAGCTGTTCTTGATCTCAGTGACTTCTGCGATGCTTTTCGTCCCTTTGGAATCTTTGAGGTACACAGTCTTTCAGCAGCTATACCACGTGTGCTCGCAACAAGAGCTATCCCTGAATTCTTCATCAGTGTAAGATACATTTTCTAAACTGAGTTGAGCAACCCTCTTCTGGTTCATTAAATCTTTGCAGAATTTATTTGCTGCTACTTAGCTAAGTAATTCTAAGGCAATTAATTTTCTGTTGTCATTCGTTTTGCACTAGCTCTTGAGACAGGTCTTCTGTAAGGGGTTCCCTGGAACAAGGAGGAATGCTCTGTGGCTGAAGGAGCAGCAGAGATGCTTCTGCAGAGTTCCTGTAGGGTGAGGGTGAGGATGTAAAGCTCTAGCTGCCACCACCAGCTGGAGGGAGCTACTCTGCTTTGCCTTCATCACTGATACTGGTTAGATGGGCTCATTAATATACGTGAGCATGAAGGAAATCAAATATGTCTGGCTCCACTGACTTTATTTTTTTTCTGCTCTGGTCTCACCTATACCTGACTACATCCTGCATTTCTAGACTACTGGCTTATATTCTGGCCAGACTGTGCAATTTGTCAGAAGTAAAGCGCATTCCATGAACTGAGCATTTGCTGCCATTCAGCTTTGAAACGGATCTGCTCTAAGGCAGAGTTCTAAGTATTGTAAGGCTTTTTTGACCCCTGTTTTTTTTCTAACATAAGCCCAAATTTTCAGTTATGTTATATGATAGAGTAAGGAAAAAATGCCTAAGTTAATTAGCAAAGTTGCCATTGTTTATTTTGCCAATGTCAGTTTGCATTTCACTTTCTGATGGCAATTTTAGGCTTTGTTGTTCATTTCCCAAATCGTAAGTGGATCAAATCCACATGACATGAAAAACTGAAGTTTTGTCTACCTGCTAAAATTGTTGAATTAGTTCAAGGTAATGCAGAATACCAAAATTTATAAGTATATGGCAGCAAATAGTAAAATAATCTCCACTGAGGGGATCTGAATACATTTACTGTAGCAATCAGGCTAATGCTGTCTTGACTGTATTTAGGAAAAACAAACTCTTCCTCTTTGGAAAAAAAAAAACAAACCCTCTTCCTCTGGAAGAGGATATTTTTTAACACAATAAACCCTTACTAAAACAGAAAAAGGAAATGATATAAAACATTAAGTCAGAATGAAAGCTTTCCTAGAGCAAATTTTATTTCCCTTCTCTTTGTCTCTGTCCCGTGAGAATAAACAGTTGAACTATAGACTTTGTGAAGTCTAAGGGGGATTTGGCTGTGGATTTTATAGCAAAGGTCTCAGCTGCTCTGGAGGTGGGTGGAAAATGTATAAAACTCACATGTAAATAAAAGCTTGTGAATAACCAACTCCTGTTGAAATGAAGCAATGCTGCCAGTCTACCATATGAAAATGAATTTTTCAGGAAAAGAAGTATTTTAATGCAACAGGCTTCTCTCAGAAAAAATAAAAGGATAAGAAATGAACTGAGGCTGCATTTGAAGCTTTACATTAAAGTCACTGACAGTCATCTTTCAACTGCCATTTATCACTTATAAAGGAAGACTTATGGAAATAAAATGTTTGGTGTGATGTATGATTTATCAAGTATCTTCAGCAGCACATTTTAGAAATATGCATGCCCTAGATTTCAGCTGGGAAATGTATGCTCTGAAATAGCATACAGGTCACCATTCGCTTGGCTACTAAATAATTTCCTTTTGCCTCCTGGAGCACTTTGCAAAATAAAGTGGTGGAATTTTGGATCATTTTTATAATGATGTTATTGTAGTCTACCAAAAAATCTGATGAACTTTGTGCAAAACTTTTAAAGCACTTTCAGGTTGATAAAGAAATTTAAACATGACAAAGCTGTAGGTTGTGTAAGTCCGGTTTGCATTAAAGCTTTGGAAATGTATATTTTTAAATAACATCAAACACAGCCAGCATACTTGTTGCATAAATGATTTGGGTTGTTTTGATTTCTTATGTTAGACTTGAATTCTGAATTTAGAGTATGGAAACTATCATGCAAAATCAGCATTTGGCACACTATCACACAGCAGGCAATCATGAGACAACCTCTCCATAGATAATTAAGAAAAAAATACAAGTATTTCTGATCTCTCCTCATTATGATTTCACCTTATTATGGCATGATCCTGTAGTGTTGCTGTTGTGATGCCTACATTGCTGATACTACTTTTATCAGCCTCCATTTTTGCAGCTTTGAGTGTTTTAATTGCTTATATAGAATTGTGTAAATTGTCATTCTGTTTCTCAGCTCTCAACCTAAATGATATCCTGTATTGGTGAGCTCCGGGCCTGATTTGTGCATTGAAAAGATTAAAATCTGTGCTGCCTTGTTTTCAGTAGCAGTTTGTATTGAGTTAACTATCCCTTTGTTAAAGACAAGTGCTATCCTTTGCTGTTTCACCACGTTAGTGCTGCTAGGTGTTCTTTGGACGAAAACAGGGATGATGGTGAAGATTTCTCTTCTGCAAAGAGACTGTAAATCTGGTAGGCAGGCTGGGAG
The DNA here is from genome assembly GCF_002078875.1 of Numida meleagris. Lineage (NCBI taxonomy): Eukaryota > Metazoa > Chordata > Aves > Galliformes > Numididae > Numida > Numida meleagris. The sequence goes on from NC_034409.1 coordinate 128,515,048, forward strand.
GTGGGGAGCTCTAGCATGCAAACTTTCATCTTCCTTGTCTGTTCTGATTTTTCTTCTCAATGGCCATTACTTGATTTTTTAAAGAAATCTTTTCAGGAAATTAGCTTTTATAACAAATGTATTTTATAGAGTGATCTAAAATCATCGCAATGCGGGGATACATTTGCAGGATGGAAGAAGTGGATGAGATAAAAATAAGGTATTCCTTTGGCATTTGGCTTTGACAGAATGAGGAGTAATGGAAAAAGACACTTGGATAAGAGGAGAGTAGGAAAGAGAATGAAAAAGAGGTGCTGGTATGAAGTGTGCAGGATGGAAAGAATTTTGGTGATGGTTTTTGTCAAAGGAATGGGGTGTAGCTAAACAGTAGTCCAGACAAGAAGTTGTCAGTGCTGGAGATGGTTATTGGAAAGGAGAGATGAAATAGAGAGAAAGGTTTAGGTATCAAAGAAAGATCCATAGGAATTATTGATAACGTCAGTGTATTTGATGAGAACACATTGTGCAGAGTCTTGTGCTAAAATGTATTACAGACCAACCATCCAAAACTATGCCTCTCAGTTACCCAGAACCTGTGTGTCACTGGCACTAACTGAGATTCAAACTAATCATGCCTGGGGAGCCAACCACTATCTATGATCTTATAGACAATTCCAATTTGAAAGGGATACTCCTTATGAATCGTGGTTCTTTCAGCATAATTGTCTTTGCTTATGAAAGAGTGTAAAGATATGTTTTCTCAGGGGTGAGAAGGATCAAATGAATATGGATGATTTCACACTTTCAAAATTTTTTTCAAAAGTCCATCAAATCTCTCATCTTTCCTGAGGCTAAATGACTGTGTCAATTAATTTCTGAGCTCTTTCAATTCTTTACCTGAGCTTTTGCTTATAGATTCTCTCTGAGATTCATTCTGAAATGATGTTTATCTTCTTTTCCATCTTCCCAAGAGTTTGGATATGGTCCATGCTATTTTCCAAAAGAATAATAATGATTTTTTGCCTAACATGACACCCTGTGAATGTGAGATTTTCCAGAGATACACAAAGTATAGGTATTAGATGGAACTGTGGTTCAGAGTGGCATAGCTTATAAATGGTATATCTTATTCTCTCCTTTTGTAAGCTTTTAAAATGCGCCTACAAATAAATGGTTTGTTTGCAGTTTTATGTGAAAAGAAAATCAGAGTAATCTAGTTTTTCGTAAGCCTCCTCCAAAGTTCATCTTTTGAATCATTATATGTCTTGATTCTTTCCTGTTTTAACACTTCTGTGAAACTTCCACATGATAGTTTGCTGAAATGAAATGTTGCACACTTGACAAGATTTTTTTGGAGTACAACTTTGTATCTGAATAGTCTTGATTCATTCTTCAGGATATATTTTGTATGGGCCTCTTGAAAAATCAGCAGGATAAAGTAACTGATGGATTACTCCATTTATACATTTCCCCTCACCCTTCTATAGAAATTAAAGCACGTTTTACCCATACTGACAGCATACTCATGGAAACTGAAAAGGTAGTCAACCCAATATATTCAATTAAAAGTGCAATGCTAACAGCAAAAGTCCTATGTGAAAACATCAAAAGTAACAATATAAAATATCTAAGACCAATCAAATCTTGGAAAACCCATGACATTTTTCTGAGAACTGTAAAAGAGCTAATTGATGAAAGTGATGAATAGATGAGAAGAAAGCCTCCAGTCTGAGGAACACAGAGGATTGCCCAGTATCTTACCCTTTAACTTTGCCCTGGTAAGAGGCTGATCATTCCTGGTTAACACCTCTGCTTTATGGCTTTTATTGGAGAGAACTGTATGGCATAATTGCTGTATGCCATTGCCAGACACATGAAATATTGAATGTATTGAATGCCCCTCAATACTGTTATCCCATAAAGGCCATAGGAGTGCATTCATATCCACACTCTGAACCTAGGAATCATAGACATAGCCATGACTTACCACACACTTCTGTGGAAGCTTGTTGGAGATGTAATTTGTGCTATGTACTTTTATACCATTAGGACATAGAAACTCTCCTTTGCTGCTATGACCATTGACTATTATTCTTTTATGCATCTTGAAGAAATGACAGGTTTTTCAATTGAATCCTAAAATTAGCCAGTTAAATTGGTTATTTTTCTAGTCATTTGCCAAGTTGCTTTGCTGTTTATAATTATTGTAAAGATTTTAACTTCAAGGAAAAAAATCAAAGCCAAATGACTCCTTTTTCCTTTCCTTTCCAAGTAGGAAGGAGAGGCTTGAGATGTCCGCATCCTACTGTTTCTTATCAGAAAATATTTCTCATGAAATTAACAGCAAAGGACTAGACTGTCTTATTTCTGTCTCAGATATAATTCTGGCTTATGTCTGAATATTTAAACACATTAATAATAAATGCTGTTGATTAGATTCAGTCTTTTGTAGTGCGAATTTTATTAATTACATTCTAACTTTAATTGAGCTATTTTACACAATCTGTGATCTTCCAGACATTCTGGATTAAATAATTACAAATGAGCACTTGGAGAAAATGCAGTTTTTTTCAGGGCATGTCTGCTTTCATACTTTCTCCTTGAGAATTTTAAGTGCAATTTATTCATTGGATATGTAGACATGGACTAAAGTCTGTATATTGTATAAACTGTTGAAGTGTTAAAGCTGTATCTGGTAAGTGATGTTTCAGTCCAAAGTTTGGATACAATGCATCTGTGTTGCCTACATACTATAAGGAATTTAGAGGTGGTTAGAAGCACTGTTCAAGGGTTGGTTAGTCTACATACAGATAGAAGTATATTTGATGAACTGAAGATACTGCAGTAAAGGTTTCCAGAAGATTTTAGCTAATGTATATGTCTTCTTGAAGTGGTAGAAAGCCACTGTATGAAGGAAGACTGCTCTACATGTATGAGTGAAAAAGCAAGTGCGCAAGCTTGCGAGATCCGTCTGTGCCCAGACTGCAAAGTGGACCTGGAAACTCGGTCTTGTGTATCTCTGTAGGATTAATCTGCCCCAGGTCTGAGAGATTTGTTTTGGTCTTGCTTTGTAAGTCATTGTAGTTCATTGGAGATGAAAAAGCACCTAGAAAGATTGAGGTGGATCACCTCCTGGGCATGTGTTTTCTTCTGGGCTGTGAAGGGAAAGCAGCAAGACTAGCTCGGGCTGGGTTGCATTTTTATCCTTAAGCTGGGAAGATTAATTCCTTTCCTTCTCAGGTAACTGGATGGAAATTAAAAGAAACTCATGCTTTAAGCAAAAAGGAAAGGAGGAAAGAAAAAATAATCAACTATGGGAATTTTTATTCTTTCAATAGTAAGGAGATGTTAAAAGGATTCTTTGATTGCTTCTTACCCTTTCTTGCAGATCGTTCACAGGACTCTTGCAGCGATGCTGGGCTCTTTGGCGGCTTTAGCTGCATTAGCTGCTATTGGGGAGGTAAGATATTGAACTGTAAGTGCTCATTTTGTTTCTGTCTGTGATATCAAAAATTCCAGAGAGTGTTATATTGCGAATGGATACAGTGCTCTTTTTAAAGAGAGTGAGATGGTAGGGAAGATATTAGGTTGAGCAAATATCACAGGGAAAACAGAAAAGCTTACGGTATGGAGAGGAAGAGGAGAAAAAAAATCAGTTGATGCATTTTGTTCTGATTTATAGGGAGCTGAGTACATATATTTTCAGTTTAATTCAACTTACTTTAAGACTGTTATTTTCAGTAGTGTTAATATACCAATCAAGCTATGTTTCTTTAAATTCCCCCCAGCTTGTTCACAGGTAAAGTTATATCCTTTTGTTCTCTTAGGAAAAAGAAAAGTGGGTTGTACCATATAATTCTGTTATCATTTATTTCTGTAATGCTGTATAAGGAGCAAATAGAGAAACCAAGAGCTTAATGTGGACTTTTGATAATGACTCACTTAGGATGTTGCAGTACTTTGAATTAGTAGTAGTAGAAGTAAAAATATTAATAAAATAATAACAGAGTCTTTTTGGTGTGCCTTTAAGGAACACTTATTAATTTCATTTGTGGCTTATTTAAATGGCTCATCAATTAAATGGAGTTTATATTTCATAGGAAATCACAAGTTAGCTGCTCCACTGGTAATTGTATTTTTCGATTACAGAGGCCAAGTATGGTCAAAGTGGTAGAGTGGATTGATTATGAAACACTGGCGCTACTGTTTGGAATGGTAATTAAGATGTATCTTTTGCTCTAAATGTGTTGAATGTCTCACATTCTTTATCTAGTTTTTTTTTTTTTTTTAATATTTTCTACTAAGACATGTTCTGATGAAAATTTGTCCCTTAAGGTTTTTAAGGTGTTTAATAAAAGGATGATGAGCAGACCTCTGAAAGAACCTTTTAAAGTTTTTTTTTTCATCTGTAAAATCAAGTTGATAACACACCAAAAACATCATTGAGGTTTATAATAGGAAAGACCTGTTTATGTGCCAAGTATTACCATTTATCTTGCTAATTTTGTTTACTCAAAACCTTTCCCAAACACACACAGCTGGAACAGTGTCTTTTGTTGCCTTAGTGTTATGTTTGGAACCAAAAAGAGAAAACCTGAAATGGAGGACACATATTTGATCAGATTATAATAATACATTATTTTAATCTCTGTGCCCAGAGCTATTTATGGTCAAAAGTGTTGTCCAAGTGTGATTAAACTCTAACATGATATCTGCAGTGTATGCAGACAAAATTGCTGCTATTCCTTGACAACCTGAGCTTTTTTTTATTTCCTGACCATGCCCCCCATCCTCCTGTCCTCCTTACAGAAAAAGAAAGGAAAAAAAATAATCTGTTGGGAGCAAAGTTGGATGGACTGGCAACCCCCCAGAAATGTGGGAAAAGTGCAGGAGCTGATATCTTCTGTACTCTGTAGTGTGTTACTGCTGAAAACTCACTCACAGTTATTGGCTTATCTTTTTTGAATGACATAAGGGAGGTATTTTGAGTCTTTAATGTAAGATGCCTAATTAATCATAACAAATAAAATTAAACCAGACTAACTTAGGGACTGCTGTACAGGATATCCTGATATGATGGTGATTAGATTCTCAGAACTTCTGCAAATATGAAAGACTTTTTTTAGGGACACGATGCACGTTGCATTGTTTTTGTGTAATAATCATTTGCAAGCAATTATTTTTTTTCTTCATGTGTTGGTAGATGGTTTTGGTGGCCATATTTTCAGAGACTGGATTCTTTGATTACTGTGCAGTAAAGGTAGGTTTGTTCTGGTACTCTTAATTATTATTAAATTAACCAAGTTAGTATTTAGTAAGATCTTCTAAGATAGAGCTTGGTGTAATAGAACATTTCTTTGGGCGGTTTGTATCTATGCCACTACAAATGACAGTGGTCAACTTGTAAGTTTGAAAAACATCTCTCGGAGATGAAAGGAAGCCCTTAAGGCAATTCTGTTTTTACAGGAGAAAGGCAAAGGCCCCCAGTAGGGTACACAAGTATGTAAACAATATAGAGCTGAATTATCCCACTAACTTCCCCAAGACTGCAGTTCCTCTGTAGCTGAAATCTTTATTTATCTCTGGCAGTAGGAGAGAGGAAATATGGGAACAATCATTAGTTTTACAATCACAGATGATAAATGACCACAGACCTTTGCACAGTAGTAGAACCAAAGATTACATGAAAAGGGTAATTCTGATGGATTGGCTGTAAAGTGAGTATTACCTATAGTGAGGAACTCCTTCACCTGCTGCAAAACTTAATTTTCTTGAGAACTGTGGAAAGAAATAAAACAAAAGCAATAAAGAAGACTGCTTTGAGCGAAGAACACCTAAATAAAATGTCGGTAGATAGGTGCCGAGGCCGTATAGCCATGTCAGTGCTGCTCTGAGGACAGGGCAGGTGTCCCAGTGTATGGAGGTGATGGGAGGGCTGAACCATACTAATCCACTCAGCCCCAAAGGCAGAAAGTAGGAACTCAGCCCTACTCCTACCACAGACCCCCTTCATGCTTGGCAGTGGAGCATGGGGTCTCTTCATATTTGTTTCTTCCTCTGCATGATGCCCGCTTCCAAGAAATGTTTTACTGCTAAATTAATATTGGAGAGGGCACTGCTGCAGGTGCATGGAGTAGTAACTTCTCTGAGCTCACTGTTGTTTCACCTTTGGTGAAGCTGTCTATCTATCATTTTTTCTAAAGTCAGATGGAACATTCTAATCCCTTAATTTTGTTGCTATTTTTTTTTATTAGGCTTATCGATTCTCTAGAGGCAAGGTGTGGGCCATGATTACACTTCTGTGCCTTATTGCTGCAATTCTTTCTGCGTTTTTGGACAACGTTACCACAATGCTGCTCTTTACTCCAGTAACCATAAGGTATTTTATTGTTATGGTTTTGGACTTAGTGTTTTACAGCCAGCAATCAGTAGTAAATGTATACGCAAACATGCTTGTTTGGACTTTTCTTGGTCATCTAAATGGAAATGAAAACTTCAAATAGGCCTATTTTAGTAGGGTAAAGAGCTGATGTTTTCAAAGTGATGAGTTGCCATTTTCCTTTAGTGTTGGTGGTGAGTATATATCTGAAGCCCGTTCAGTTGGCAGCTGACCATTCTGCTTTGTCTCTGTATCTGAACTGCAATAGCATATTATACCACTAATCCCTTGCAGATGATTTTTTTTTTTTATCCTGTAAGCAGGGAGAATATTTTTAATTAAAGTTGCCTTGTTCTTTACTTGTTATATACAATTTTGTCTAGTAATTTACGCTTTACTGAAGTTTTAGCCCTTCTAACACTGGTTGGAATACTTCCAGATTTCAAGTAAAAGTCTTCTTTATGAATATGAAACTGAATTTTCTCCCTACTGGAGATTATGACATTGGTACAGTCACAGACCAATTTCATGATTTAAGATTAGATATTTGGAACAGTGACTTAATTACTTCAGAATTATGTAAATTAATAGCACAAGATTTGCAACTACATTTTATGAACGTGTAATTATAAGTACTGCCTAACATGAATTTGACCTGTGTTCAGTTAACCGAGTTTAGTTTCTGAAACATCTAGGGGGTTTTAAGATAATCCCGAGTGATGTAATGCTTGCAGTTATTATGACATTAAAGTTCACAAAATTCTATTAGAATATGTTCCCATTTTAAAAGGTAGTATAAAACAGTAAAAAATAAAATAAAATTGCAAGTGCAATTTATTCTAGATTGGGAAACAGTTGGTAAATGAAAACAGCATTTGTTTTCTGTCTGATTATATTTTGAAGAGATCACTTTGCCTTACTCCAGTCAATGATTTCACCTCTAACAGTAAGCAACACTGAAATTATTAAACATTAAGTTTTATTTATCTCTGTTGCAGGATGTTTTGTATTAAATGCAATTGGGAATGAATTGAAATTACTGTGCCAGTGCATCATGAACTACTTTTCACATGCAGAGCTACTGTAGCGTTTATTCTATTTTATGCCAAGTGCATTTGTAACACCAAAGAAGTTGCAAATTATTATCAAAGCAAAAATAAATTTTTCTCTCCTCTAAGACAATAATTGCCTATTTCTGAAACTTCATGATAGGGGTCATTTTTTGTTTTTATCTCACTGCCATTGTCTTCAGTCTAAAGCTTCTCTCCATCGCACTGTGCTGCCATTGCCATGGAAATAAAGCCTGCAGAAAATGCTTCTCATTCTGTGCGTATAAGGATTTAGACTGTCATTAATAAGGTGTAAAACACGACACTTGTTTCTCTCTGCATTTTGCAGTAAGCTGGTAAAAAATTAATAGCTAACACAGCTATTGTTTATTTTCAAGACACTTTGTAGCTGAGAACTTTAAAAAGCCTATAGTTACTCACATGTGGAGTTATATAATTGGGGAAGCGTACTGAGAAAGTTCAGTCTGCTGGTACAGCTAACATGCTGGGATTGTTCTATACTTTGGGCTTGGCCTTTCTTGGAGTATGTCGGAGATTAGTCCTTCACATTACCGCTAGACTCGTTATAAACAACAACAACAAAACAAGCAAACCAAACACTAAAGGAAAGTTAACTTTAGAAACACTGGAAATGAAGGAGTGAGGAAATTCAGCAGACAAGTGCAGTTGTGGTATAGTGCCACTACTGGTACAATTGGGCTAGCTCTACTGTAGAGCACACTTCAACTGCATAATTTTACACTGTTGGGGAAATAAATGGGTTTTTGTACAGTTATTTCATTCTGGACTTTTTATGTACTGACATTTGTAACGGCTGACAGTGCTTTTTCCAATTTTTAAATTGATACTCCTGGTGACAGGGTAAGTGTATCAAGTTAAGCTTCTGTGCAACACTTCTCTCTTTGAAATATAGGTTCTAATAATATAGACTTAGAGCTGTAAAGCTCAGCTCTTCCTTCAGGGAAGTGACTGGCAGTGCTACAAGGAATGAGATCCTGAGGATGAGTGCTCACTGCCCAGGCTTTCCCATACTCTGTATTAAGTTGGAGGGGGCAATAATCTAAGCATGGCCCCTTGAAAAGCAAAGTGGATTTTCTCTTTCTTTCAGGATTTCACCCCTGGCTGGTACACTGTGGTCAGGAGTAGGTATTCAGGACATGTGCTCCCAAATCACCCTGGCCTCAATCCTTACAATCAGGCTTTAGGGAAGGGGGAAAAATGGGAGCAGAATGAACTGGGTAAACCTAGGCTGAAAACTGAGGTCTCTGATAGATGAATCATGGCCAATAGGTATCCTGTCCTCTGCTTCTGCTCCCCACATGACAATCAACAACTGAGGATGAGTGCAGAGCTTGTGGTTACCCATACGTCAGTGTCACCTGGGGACCATGGCTTAAAAAGTGTATAACACTGAGAATGGGGTTTTAAATTTGAAATACAACTTTCTGTACAGTCCAACTCTTGGAATAATTAATTTCTTCTAATACAATGCTTTTTAAAGCACATCAATTTCATTATAATTGACTATTGCATTACAAATGTAAAATATGTACATATTTTACATTGATACTTCTATAATTACTGAAATGCTTACAAAATTAAAAGTTCGATCGTGCACACACACGCACATTAATTTTAACGTCTTGCAATTTTTTCAGTGAAAGAACTTTATTTTGTAAATTGTATAGATTTTAAGATTTAAGGGAATTTGATCATAGGGTAAGATGCTGATTTCATTTTCTTTATACTGCAGACTCTGTGAAGTACTAAATCTTGATCCGAGGCATGTCCTGATTGCAGAAGTAATCTTCACAAATATTGGGGGGGCTGCCACAGCTGTTGGGGATCCTCCAAATGTGATAATTGTTTCCAAGCAGGAGCTGAGGAGGCAGGTAGGTACTGCAAGCTGTTTTTCTGCTAAAATTAAGTTCTGATGCTGATTTATGCTGTGATGAACCTTTTATTCCCCCGACAGCCATATGAACAGAACACAAACCATTTGTTCTGCCACACTATTTCTTTCTTAGTAGGACGATCAGACAGAGCAGAGAGATCTTCTGGGGGCAAAACTGTGATGAAGAATAGACTTTTTGATATGGGCTGAGAATACTGGTTCCCTTTCTTTATTTTGGGGATTTTCCTTGTCAGTGACAAAGTGAAGAAGGAATCAAAACAGTGGAAGGCTGTAAATGCGGAAAGTTTCGAAAAATAAGAAATGGATGCAAGAAGGAAGAGGAAAGCCTAAACATTTTGTACAGAATGAGTTTTCTCTTAAAATTTAAATATATTGAGATCACCCTTTTCCTTCTCAGGACTTTGAAGCCAGACAGAACTGTCCGAGCACACCATCCCCACACTATGAGAGGCGGCATTACTCCTGTATACCTATCACTGCTGCAGGCAGTGTCTTTGTCCTCCAGACAGCCCTTTGGGATATGGAGTGAGAGCTGAGTGGGGCTTCTGTCATGCAGCATGGGAGCAGCTGGCTCCCACCTTCTGCTACCCAGTGGTATCCCCAAGCTACAATGAGGGATTCTAACTTCCTTCTCTTGCTTCTTCTGTTTGTGTATAAAATTGTTTCTTCATTTTAGTGGGTGACTGGTGCTAAAGGGAAGGTTACAGTGCCAGGTGCTCAGTGGGACAGAAGTACTCCAGATACCTCCCAATGGAAATGTGCTAGTGCCACCATCTCTTCCCCCCCCATATGGCCCTCTGCACCCTGCAGGGACACTGGGAGCATGTTTTCTATTTTATACAGCTGTCATAAACACCAAATAACTTTGTCACTAATGCCAAGTATAAATTCAAAGGAATTTGATGGTCGCATATGGACTAGTATGAAAAAATCTGTACAAGAGGAATAGAGATTTTTTTTAACGTTTAAATTTCTGTTCGTTTTTTTTTTTTTTTTTAATCAGTTATGTTTCTGTTGTATTAAAAAATCCTTTCTAATTAACTGCATGCACTCAAATTATTTAAGTACTGTCCAGGTTAGAAAATGTCTTTGAAAGTTAATAGTGTTGAATTAATTGTTTACCTTCAAAATATTTGAAAGCTACTGCAATTAGTTTTGCTGAACAGTGACTTTGGAGACTGTAATATTCCTCACTAAAGATGTGATTGCTAATTTTTACACTTCTAAATATAAAATCTGTGCAATTATTTCAACTTTGTTTTCTAAAAGAGAATGATTAGCACCTGCCACAGAGGTCATTTTCCTAAACACTCAGGAACTCATCATCTCCACAGAACCTTTAGCAGGGGCCATAAACACAGGAAGCAATTAAGCAATCACATTGAAAGGAAACATTTTTTTATTTATCTTGAATGAGATATTGATAATTTTAGGAGGACTCAGATGTATAAATACTCTAGCAAATGTGACAAATGCAGAATACCAAATTCTGTATTTGAAGCAAGCAGAAAAAGTTTGCAAACATTTTCACTCTGAAGTATTTTCAGATCTGTGTTGAATTACAGAAAAAAGGATGTCAGAAAATAGACAGGGCCATGAGACTTCTTTCCTATATTCTCATATGCTACATCTCCATATATAAATGAGAGAAGGTCAAAGACACATCCTTGGCTCTGAGGTGGTATGTCTTCTGTCCTCACTATTTTGGTCCCCACTGCTTATGGCTCAGGCTGTCTAGAGGAGATCTGCCTGGAAGAGTGCTGAGGCAAGAGTGAGGGCAGGGAGGGACCTTCCGGATTCCTGCAGTCTCTGCTGTTGAACTGACTTCTCAGTTCCTGATTTTGTCCATCTGCGCTAGCAAGACCCCTTTTATTCAGTAGATAAAATGTAGATGTTGTCTTGCTTAGGAAACTAGTTCTAGTAATAGGTGCTGTGAGGATGAGATGTAGGATCAAACCCAAGCCTGCATTTAAATGTATGGAATGCCTGCTATATTTGCATCAAGTAAAACTTAGTGTTTTTTTGGAGTGTTTCAGGGGTAAAAATTCTTAATGCAATTGCTTATTTTGCTGGCATTTTGGAAACAGTACTTCATGCAGTGTTGTTTGAAATGTCTATTCCTATGTTTCCTACAGAAAATTGCTATTATTTTTTCTCTTTTGGGCTTTATGGACAAGGTTTTACCATTCTACATTTTTTTTTCTCCCTGATTTTTTTTCACTGAAATTCTTCATTTCGTCCTCTTGCACTTCTTTCTCAGTGTTACTTTTTGCGCTAGTAAGTGCAGGAGTGCTTGGACAACTGCCCCTGTAAGAGGCTGATAGTGCATCACACTACTGTGTTTTTCTATTTGAGAAGGTGCCATCAGGAGGAGAATTCCCGAACTTTTGCTTTTGTACACTGACATCTAAAAGCAGATTAGTGAGGCATTATGTAAGTTCACTTTCTTAGTAAACCTTGATTTGTTAAATAAATACAAAATGAAATTCAGCCTTGCTACTTTGAGTCCTGTTACTGTATTTTAACATTAGAAATGCTTCACTCTGATTACTGCAGTGCTGGAGAGAGTTTTATCCCCTAGGTTCTGGGGAAAACTCATGTCATTTTAAAAATATTTTGAGAAGTATCTTTGTGTAAATAAGCTTTGTATTACAGATTACTCATTAAAATGTAAGAATAAATCTATTTATTTGTACTGAGACAGAAAGAGATGCCTAAAGGATACTTTTTTTGTAGCAGTGGTTCATTTATAATGCTGGCATTTCCCCTGCCATCAGTGGAGAATTTGCATAGTAGGAGAGGAAGATTTGTCATACTCTTGCTTCTTCTTACTTTGAAGTTGGGGGGAGTCTTAAAAATACCATTTATGTTGTGATATTAGGCAAGGAAAAGGATGAAAATAAAGAGGTTTCATTAAGAGGAAGTGGAAAACTCATTCACTGAATGAAAACTTTTCAAGTATTTATTCCTTTCAGAATACTACTTTGGGAATTTCTCAAGTATCTGCAATCATACCTTTGAAGTCAGAAATTATTTGGGCTCTAAGCTTAGGATGTGATTACAAAATCTTAAGAGAATCAATGGTGAACTAGTCTCCAGAGGATCATGGTGTTTACTAGTGTATCGAGCTTTAATATATCTAAAAGTGATAATGGTAAGAGCAAAGACAATTTTAGCTTATGCTAGCCACTGGATTATATTCTCTTACAGGGCTCTGGCTATTTATAGTGTTGTTATGGAGTGTAATAAAGCTTGTACTGTTTATCTGATGTTTTCAAAAGACTTTGGACATTTCACATTCCACTCACACTTGTTCTTGCCATTTGACACAAATTCTCCAGGAAATGGGCAGCCATCAGGATGTCCTGTCCTGCATTAAAGAGGCTTTTAGTTTTTGTGCTGAAATTTAGCATGATGCAATATTAGTTGTTTATATTTCAAGCCAAATTGTGGTACCAAAAATCTATGAATGGAAGTAGATAATTTTGATCAATAGAAGAGAAAAAATCCTATGTATGGATCTATGAATGTATTTCAGGCACTGGCAGATTGTGTGATGGATTCCCATAGCTTATTAGGCTATTCTTGTTGAGTTTGCTGGATACAAACTTGGCGAAACTTTTAATCAATTTGTAAATTGCCTGTTCTTTCTGTCAGTGTTTCATTGATTCCTTTTCTCAAGAAAGATGAAACCCTAGGTAAGGAACATGGAATAAAACATATGGTTTTATGGCAGATTTCAGATTTTTTTCCCGTCTCTGCATGTAGTAATCATTAAAGAGTACAGTGCAAGATAAAAAAGGGTGCTCATCAGTATCTCAGATAAGCATTACCTTTATGTAACTGTGTTAGACCATCAGTGATTTCTATCTCAGCAATATCATGAGCAGCTCCTCCTGAGACAACATAAACCTCGGTCACTTGGCTGGAAGGAATGTTTAAGCCAGTGTGGAAATAATAAATTAGTCTCACTCTTTCTCGTTTTATTGGCTTTAAAAAATTTAATGAAGGGCGCTCTGAGTAGAAGCACAGCATTTGCTGACATCTGAATTATTGCACCTAGCTATAATTTTTGTTTTCTCTTTGCTGTAAAATGGCTGCTTTGTTCTGGCAGAGTCTGAATTACTAGAAGGTAATTTCACACCTCCAAAAACAGTCAACACCAACCTCCCACACGCCCTTGGACAACAACCACAATAGGCAGGGATGAAAGAAAGCCAGTGTTTAAGGAATGATGCTTCCTCCTAGAGTGAAATTGATATATTTGACTTTGTATTTAAAACCATAAACCATAGAAATATGCCCAGTGTTTCAGCTCTGAGACTGTAGGCAATGGAACCTTTAGGCTGTTGTTTCACTAAAACGAAACCTTTAGATTTTCATTGTTGTCTGGGGAGCAGGAGAAATTTAACACAATCAGCATAGCCTCAAGTGAGGGACGTCTGAAGCATGCATTGTATTCATCTGATGGATTGAAATCCCCTAGAAGAAAGTATTTCTTGCCTATTGTGCATGTCAATTTTATTTCAGTCTATTGTGCAGAAAAAGAAAATCTTTATGAAGATGACATTTTGTTGTATGCAGCAGACATGTGGAACTCTTTAAAGTGTTTTTATATATGCTGAACCCTGGCCCCAGCAGCGCAGAGAACTCAGGAGGTACAAAAAACACACAGGACATGAATATTTGTTCTGTGTAGAAGTTGTATGCCCTTAATAAAGAGTGGGCAAGGGAGCAAGAGCAACTGATGAAGTTTGCCACAGTCTTGGGATCATCTTCTGTGTCCTTTCTATCTGTAGTACAACATAAATGCTTTGTAACAGGGCAGCAGGGTCAGCAGGGAGTCCAGGGATCTCTGTTGCAATAGTTTCTCTATCGGAATAACACAGCAATGCATTGTCCCATTCACAGAATGTGGTTTTGACAGTCTCCTTCCTCTTCACCCCATTCCCCTTCCTTTTCTCTATTTTCCTTTCCAGAAGATAGAAATGATCTCTGAATGTTCTCCAGAAGCTGCCAATTGACTGCTAATTATCTGGCAATGTCTAGTGTGAAATCTACCTGCTCCGGTCATGAAAACATATTCTATGTACTGGAGAGGCTCATACTAAGCACCCAGCCCCAAGCATCAGAATGTGCAGAAAAACGGTTTCCACCATGAGCCCTTTTGAATAGGAGCAAAAAGGATTGTACTTGGTGGCACTCCTCCTCATGTACAGGGTACAAGTTTTCCAAGGTTCTAGCACCCATCAGGTTTCATTTTCATACACTGACTCCTGAGGATCATTGGAAGGAGGAAATGGGGAAGAAAGCTGGGAATGAGGTATAGGAAGAGAACTGAATCTAGCCTTGTGCTATCACAAGCAATATCTCTGTGTAAGCTCTTTCCTGAAATAAACCTTTTCCATATCAGAAAATTATTTCAGCTGAATTGGAAAGCTGTTTTGCAGTCAAAGCAGAGCAGCATGTTTTCTTGATTCCCAAAGGCCTCAGATTCAAGAAAAATCAATGGGGTGATATTATGAAGTTCAACAAAATTCTGAATATCAGCCCAGCTACTCTTTGAAAAGTTTGAGGAAACTCCCAAACAAAATAAAAGCTCTGAATGTCAAAAATTAGGTAGACAATTTTTTTTTCTCTTGTGATGTTGTCTGCAAATCACTCCTAAAGAATCATTTGTCAGCTCTTATGTCATGAACTGTGTTAACTCTGATTTTTAAGACTATTGTGACCTCTATCTCATTTCAGTTTTTTTCAACTATCAGTCAAACCTTAAGCCTTCTTATTAACCTCATTGTTTCTGTTTGTCTTTGAGACTGATGTTTTTTGATATTCAGAACTTCCAAGCAAGTGACTTTGTACATCTTAGTGTCTGTGTTAATAGAATTGACATTAAACTTAAATTCCATTGTTGTATCATGGGAATATCACCAGCTTGAACTCCAGAGTTTTGAAGGATTCTTCAGGTTCCTATTTCTTTCGTTTTCTTTCCAGTAGTAGCAATTAGCTTCATGGCTGAGTATCTGTGCAGAGAATACTCTGCCTGGAAACGGTGTTCTCTTTCGTGATGTGAACACATTGCTGTCAGTCTAAGAAAGATTTGTGGCTAGTTATTGAAAGTAGATCAGGTGCAAATGTAATTTTCTTGGTTTTGGTAACTGTAGGTTGGGAATATTCTGACCATCTCATCTTACTGCATTGCTCCTCAACCAGCTCTTTCCTGGTCATTTTGTTATTCAGAAGATGACTTTTTTTTCCAGTCAGATTTAGGTATAACTGTTTCGTACTTCGTGTTTTTACATCTCACGTCCCAGGTGTACATATTTGTGCTTGAAGTGTATTTCATTGTGCCTGCCTGAAAACTATGGATTTTTTTTTTTAACAAAAAAACCACTTTATCTGGCTATGAAAATTCTTTATACCTTCAATCGGGTGGAATGGGAAAACAATATTTTTTTCCATTTTTAAACCGGAAATATTTACGCTGGAATATTTCCATACATTATTTTACTAGGAGGCATTACAGAACCCAAATTTAAGATAGCAAGTCCCTCGTTGTCTTAACGCACAGGAGATAATATCAACTGATGCTGTATGGGAAGCTGTTTTTAATTTGTATTGGTGTTACAGAAGGGTATATCGGTAGCACACAAGTATTTGATACAATACACGTCACTCTTATACAAAATGTAGGGATATGGCACAGGGAGATCCCATGACTTTCTAGAGGCCCTATGAAATCAGTGGAAGTTCTTAAAATTCAGTTTGGACCACCTGAGTTATCCAGGGCTTTGTTCATGCTTCCTTCCAAGTGTCAGTGAGATGCTCTGCAGGGGACACCATTTCAGACAACTGTTCTGTGGATTTGAGACAGTTCCTTGCTACCTGTACTTGGTCACGATCCCTCTTCAAGCTTCATGAGTAACTTGTTTTTGGGAGGCCAGTTTTGACTAGGTAAAAAAATTCCAGCCCAGAAGCTAACCTTGGTACTATGCTACAGTGGCTGTATTACAAAACTGTGGAATAATTCAGTTGAAAGGAGTCAGGAGGTCATCTAGTCCAATGTCCTACTCAAAGCATGGCTAACTTCAAAATATTAAGGGAAGCGATTAATATCGATTTTTACAGTTTAAATCAGTATCTTTTTAATGTATTATGCGTTTACCTTTTTGAGAAACTCAAAATTAAAGAGATTTATTCTGCAAAATTTAAATAAATATGTTTATTTTATTATGCCTGAAGAAAAATAACCATGCTGTTGAGATACACTATTTTTATTGTGATATAATATTAGAGACTTTGTATGAAATCCTGGTTCTGATAGGATTATTGTAAAATCCATATTGTTATCTGTTTAGAACAAGAAGTTGGCCATTAAAATTTAACTATTTCTATGATTCAATATGATTTAAAAACGGATTTAGAGTGATTTAAGTGATGAAAGTGATTTTTTTTCATCTGTTTTAGGAAGTCTAAATGTGCTTCAGAATAACTTGTAATGTTATTTTTGAGCTCTGAATTAAATTGTAATGTAGCTAGTTTCCTTGAAACAGATGAAATGCAGTGTGTACTGTACTGAGAACTTTATTGCTTTCTATTTATTATTGATTTCTAAAGTGCATACAGTTGAATACTTTTCCCTGTAGGTATTAAAGGAAAGTAACTGATTTTTAATTTGGGTTTTCAATTTTATTTCCAGGGATTGGATTTTGCAGCCTTCACAGGACATATGTTTGTTGGAATCTGCCTTGTTGTTCTGGTCTCCTTTCCTTTTCTTGGACTTCTTTACTGGAACAAAAAACTGTATAATAAGGAGCCGAGTGAAATTGTTGGTATGTGTGAGTATTAAAATATATCTGTAAGCATTACTCTGAATGTGTCTTAAATAGGAACTGACCACTGCCTTCTACAGTATTGTCCTCAGAGGGAAGTGCCCATTTTCCTTCAGACTGTCAATATCAAATTTTACTAATAATTGTAATTTGATTTTTCATATTGATATTTTCTGACTTCTAGAAATGGATTTTTTTTCTTATGCTAAACTTGAGGTGTTGACATGAATTATAAATATATTTCAAAATTTAGGGGACATCTTTCATCATTTATAGCCAAAGCTTGAACACCAGAGTGTTCTATATCACAATAAGCACCATATGCTCAAGGTTCTGAGTTCACAGCTTAACTTTAGAAATATGCCAGGTTTCCCTTATGACAGACACAGTACACTGATGCATTCCCTCGCTGTTGGTTTTCTCCCACTGGATCTTTTCATCAATCTTTTCCTGGTTTGCGGTCAGTGAAGGTTGTTTCTTCAAGAGTGGAATAATTTTTCAAGTTTTTCCAACCTTAACTTTATCTGGTGTATCATTTCTGTAATTTAAAAAGATTAAATGTGTCTCATCTTTATGTTGCTCACCTAAGTAGTTTCTAGAAATCTTGATAAATCTGATTTCACTGACATTTTCAATAGCTCTTGAGTATGTCAGTCCCTTTATATCTGTGCTTTCATGCCTTTCTATTTGGAGATTTTTAAGTTTTTGCCATTGTTCTCAGGCTTGTGTTTGAAAAGTGAAACTTAATAATAATCCCCAAATGTCCACAGTTTCTTTATGTGGTGAAAGATAATTCACAAAGTATGATCTTTTAGTGGGTTTGTACAAAGATAGCTGACTGTAGCTGCTTCTTTTGCAGGATTGTTGGTTTTTCATTGGTATGATTGATATAACTTGGCTCCATTTGTTACCCATGGAAGAAGACAAGCCCTTCTAAAACACAATGTAGCTGTCTACAATAGAACAGATATATTGCATCCCCAGAAATTTTATTTCTCTCTTTTGAGTATAAAGGGAGTCTAAGGTGATTGAGTGGTAGAGAGCTTCATGATGGGTACCTAATTAAGGCAAGATGAGTACCACTTAGAGCGAGTTGCTTTGTCTCAGAGCAAACTAGCTTTAGGAGTAAGATTTTATTAAAAGACAAAAATGACAGTCCTCTCCCCTCAGCAGATTGTACCATATCTCTTGAGTCTCATCTGTAATAAAGGTCAGTGAGAGACTTCACCATTTGGGAAGTTGACTCTTGTGCAGACAGTTGGTTTCAAGGGGCTTCAGTGCCCATACAGAACAAGGTGCTTTCAACCCATCTGTTCACAGCTCTAGGGGCCAAAGTCCTACTCAGTATTAAGAACAAATAATTTTTGAGATGTTCTAGAGGTGATGATACTGCTTATCTGTTTTATAAGAAAATTAAGGACAATTTTTCTTCTATTTATTGCTTGGTACAAGATGTATGTTTTCATTACTGTGCCACTGTACAATAGCTGAGGCATTCTGAACCCTTAGAAATTTCATCCTGAAAGGAAGAGAAATAAAGCAACAAGCTCAGTTCCTATAATGCCTAAATATTTCTCTATGATTCTACAAAACAAGATTTTTCAAAGACTCCATCAAGAATTTTCTTTTCATACCTTCTCGAACTAGAGAAGGTGCTGCAAAAAGTGTTCCCCACCTGGAAAGTAAATCTATTGACTATGTACTTCTAGATCAAAGAGAGACAAGACTACTTAGCAATAGACAAAGAGACGGGACAATTCTGTCTCGCCTCTATACACTACAGCATTATCCATTCAAGTATCTCAGCTTTTTTCCTGGGTGCCAGGAATGCTGTTAGAGAAAATGAGTAACTCACTGAAAATTGGTGGTGCTAACATGCAGAAATGAATGCTGTCCTCTCCTAGACACAGACATGCCTCAAATTTGTCATCCCGAAATAATTAATATTGAGTTTTGTCTTGTGGGAAGACATAGAACATAATGGCTTGGGTTGGAAGGAACCACAAAGATCACCTTGTTCCAAACCCCCTGCAGTGGCAGGGATACCATCATTACCTAAAATAAACATCCATGGAAAACAAAATTGTAAACATTGAAAACTGCATATAATGGGTAAGTGAGGTATCTTCCTACTTGTTTGGTCAAAATTACTACTTTGAAGAGAGGCAAAGAATCTATGAAATGAACCATATCCAATCCAAATAAAGTACTGAAATATGTAATCTGAACATGTTAGCAATTGGCTCATGTTTCTATTACTCTCTCTCTCTTCCGCATGAAAATGCTGAATATAGAGAAAGTTCTAACCTGTTCTACACAGAGCTCAACAGTAACACTCCTTGGTTGAGGAGATCATAGAATCTTAGAATGGTTTGGGTTGGAAGGGATCTTTAAGATCACCTAGATCAGGTTGCTCACAGCCCCATCCAGCCTGGCTTTCAATGCTTCCAGGGAGGGGGCATCCACAACCTCTCTGGGCAACCTGTTCCAGTGTCTCACCACCCTCACAGTAAAGAATTTCTTCCTAATATCTAGTCTAAATCCACCCTCTTTCAGTTTAAAACCATTTCTCCTTGTCCTGTCACTACATGCCTTTCTATAAAGTCCCTCCCCTCCTTTTCTGTAGGCCCCCTTCAGGTACTGGAAAGCCACTATAAGGTCCCCCTGGACCCTTCTCTTCTCCAGGCTGAAGAGCCTAGAGAGGGGAGGTTCTCCAGGCCTCTGATCATCTTTGTTGCCCTCCTCTGGATCTGCTCCAACAGCTTCAGGTCCTCCTTGTGTTGGAGCCCCAGAACATGATGCAGTATTCCAGGTAGGGTTTCACGAGAGCAGAATAGAGGGGCAATAGAGGTCTGGGAAAGGAATCATCTTTTTTCTTGGTGATGAAAGGAACCCCTGCAACACCCAAATAAAACTGTTTGTAATTATGCATCATTATAAAAAAAATTCTTGCTTTTCATTGTTGCTTGGAAGTATTTTATGAAAATCTTCAGTACTCAGCATATTTTTTTGTAACTTCCCAACATTTTAATTTAAAAAGAATCAATTTGCTTGTATTCATTTCTTATTTTCTGATAAAAGTGATAGCTTCATGGACATTTCCATGAATAACTGGAGTTGTTATATATCTAGGTTATCTGTAAACATATGAGCTTGCAAGGTGTCCTGAGATAAGCATTATGTACACAGTCAGAAAACTCATTTTGCCATGTGAACTATTTTGCTTCTGACATAGCAGCATTATTTTGTGGATATACGTTTTAGAAAACAGGTGTACATTTTCTTTCATCTATAAAATTTTGAGATTTTTTTTTTAATAAATACACAAAATCACTGTTGGATTACCTTGAATAGTACAATTTATTCACTGGCATATTTTTGCAAGTGAAACATTGTACACTTTCACTTTTTAATATTTCCCCCAATTAATCTTCTGGTAATCATTGTTACTTGCATCTTGGTATGTTCAGATGTAGCAGTCTTATAATTGGTGTACCATGTGTCTTTTTTCATAATCAGCAGCTCCTTTCTTGCTGTAAAGCTAATCAGTAGCCTTCCAATTAGAGCAAATGCTAAAGCAGTACTCTTTCTATTGAAATTTTATGTGAAATGGAAAGAGAAAGCAACAAACACAGACTTCATTAGGAGGTAGCTGGAGCAATTTGGATTTCCAGAAGGAACATAATTTGTTCCAAGGTGCTTTCAGGGGTTCTTCCATCTCAGATGGTAATGATTCTGTGATAACTCAAAATGGCTTGTTTGAAACAGCTGTTCTAATCAGCTAAATATCTGCCTTCCCTTGTTCTGTCCCTGATTAGCAATGAAGTAAGATATGTGAGACTTACCTGGCATATTATTGTCCCGAGATTGTTTCAGTCTGCTATGTTCCCTAGGCTTTTTCTGATGTTTTTGGGCTACATAGCATATTGAGGTCGGATAAGCACTAATTTTAAGAACAAATAATGCTGTTATTCTGATGATACACTGATATATTGATTTCAGTGCTGTAGGTTACCAGTGTCTTTAAATTAGTGGCTTTTGAACTGAGCTGTAGCACTTGTACAGAAGAAAAAGCATACATTTCTTCCCCAGCAATACTATTTACCTGCAGTGGCTTGAAGCACAGAATATTACAAAAGAAAAAAAGAGTCTGAAAAACTCAGCCATGAACGGCATAAGCAAATTCTTTGTAAGAATGAAGAGATACTGTGAGGACTTTTTTGAGTGCAACTTTCAGCTCACGGAACTGCATCTTGTTCTATGATGTTGGAAAAGGTGCTAGAATTAGAGTAGGAAGCTCAGAAGGTTTAAAAGGAGTATGTATACTCTTTCCCAGTAGAATATGTGAGAAAAAATAAAAATATATGAGTGCCAGAGGAACTAATTTTGCTTTTCTGCCCCCTCTCCCTCTGACACCCAAAATATTTTCTTACTTTTAGTCAAAGTCATTATATTCCTTATGGGTTAAATATGCACTACTTAGTCCCTTGGAAGCATGACAATACATTATTCTGTTTCAGCTATCAAGATGTGGAGCTGCAGACTTCAGTGCCTGGGAAGGTCCTTTTCCCCAGGGAAGTGGGTGATGTGTAATCTGTTGACAGTATTATCATCACCATTTTTGCCAAAGAATAGAAGCTTTCTCTTAGTGCAATGACTGATTTGGCATCGGCTCTCCGTTTTTTACTGTGTTGCTTGCTCTTGTTCCCGATCATTTTGCTTGCTGAAAGAGAGACCCTCTTGTTGAAGCAGGAAGGATGATGACAGAGTGGGGAGCATGTTATCTTTCAAATGTAGCAGCAGCTGCATCTGTCTGCAGCAGTTGGGAGAATAGTGCTATGGTGGTAGGACTGTATGTAAAGCCTACAACAGAAGGAATTTTCTAAATAATCATAGTCATGTGTAAAGTGCTTCATGTGTGGAAAAAAAAAGAACGATACTGTTTTCCTCAACGTGAAATTTGGTAACCAGATGAGTGAGCAAATCTATTTCTTCTTCCATGTGGAGCTTTGCAGCTGCTTCTCTAAGGGAAAAAATGGGAAAGTAAGAGGGGAAAAAATACAGATACAAAACTGTCATTATTATTCTGTTGATGCGAATGCCCCTGCCTGTTGCGGTTCTGAGATGCCATGGGGGTGAACCCCAGGACATGTGGTGTGGCTTAAGGGTTAGCAGCTTTGTTATGTTCTCATGGCATGAGATGTCTTGCCTGCTGCTGGAGAAAGTACTGAAGTTTCCCTTCCTCTCTGCACTGTGATGCCAGCCTGCGTTTCCATCCAGACATAGGTTGGTCCTAGGAGAGCTAAGCACCCTCAAGCTATAATACCTTTGAGATGATCTTTCAAAAAGATTCATAGTTTATTTCTGGCCTTGGGACATAGTTTGTCAGTCATAGTTTGTCAGTAGGCATCTAAAAGTGCTGAAAAAATGAAATTTCAAAGATGATTTAGTTGCATCAATTGTGTCAAATTGATGTGGGTTAACATTTTGTATTTTACTTGGTTTTGTAGTATTTGAAGGTTCTCTCTCTCAAAAGAGGCTCCAGTTTACTCTAGGGACCACTCCCAAAGATGATAAAATAATTAAAGATTAAAATATCACCAAAGGCTTGGATTCCCGAATGCTGCATGTCCCTCCAATGCGACCCTGGTTATCTCTGTATCCTCTGACACTGTTGCAAACCTTCATGCTGGGGCCTGTAGCGTGGGATTAATGGTGGTGAAGAACTACTATGAAAACCTGCAGGACAAACCCACTACTATTTCAGACATTTTCAATTGAAAATAAAAAAAAAAGCCCGTGGAATAATAATAATGATGTCCAGGGTCTCAAGGACATGACAAGAGCAGAGCAGTGACTTGGGGTAGAAGGTGTCATCAGTACAGCTTTGTGTGCCACTTTGCTTCAGAACTTAGTCCTATTTTAGTTAAAAATGTTAGTAATTTATTTGGTAACAGTAGGGACCACTTCATGTTAGAATCAGGGAGAGGTAGGTCATGTACATAGCTGGATTAAATACATCAGTACACCTCTGTCCTGTGGTGTGTTTTATCCTATGCAGGTACTTTACCAACTGCCAGTAAAGTATTACTGGTGTTCTAACAGAGCTGTTGAAAGCAGTGGGCTGGCCTCACTTGAAATCAAAAGTAAATAAATACAGGTTATGGAGGTCCAGGTGACAGATCCAACAGGCAAATTATGCAGAGAATAATGTCCAATGAAAGGAACATTTCAAGATGTTTTCAAGCATTTAGCTCCAAGCTAAATTTGGCTGGCAGTTGTGCAGTGCACATTGCAATTAGCTATCCTCACCTAAAATGCTAAATTCATCACAACTTCTTGTAAACTTCTTTTATAATCAGTTATGATTAAATTCATATTAGGAAATGTTTCTCACGCCTAGAATTGATTTTTCTGCTAAAAAAACACATCACAGAGGAGAGAGATCAGCATGTCTGTGTGCATATCAGAGCTCAGTGATGAGAAGCATTTGTAGATCTTGAACAGAGTAGAATGGAAAAACCTTTTTATTTCTTCTTCACAATCCAGTTTGTATATTAAAAATGAATAGTTAATAGTGTATAGCATGACTAAAAGATGTTGCTTTCTTAAATATTATCTAGGAATCTAAGATCATAACTTTCTTGTACTTTTATTTTAAATAACAGTAAGACTTTCAGCTTTGAAGGAACTTATGCTCTTATGCTCCCTGTGGACCGGCATGTTCCTTTTTGGTTAATGTAGCTGGATCCATGAGACGTGGCTTTATGTTTGAAAATGTTGAAAAAATGTTGTTCTTTTATTATTTTCACCTTTGATACATCTTCTAATAATCAGGAATAAAAATAATTATAGTTATTTACTTTACATGATCCCAATTTTTTAAACATTTAAAAACATTTTATGGTTAAAATCTTTGTATATGTCCTTTCTGCTGCTCTAGCGTTGATGGATTATCCCTCTTGGAAAGAGGAAAAGGTTGATCTGTCTTTCCTTGTTTTAAAGTGATAAATCAGATATTCTGACATTGCAGAGTAAGGGAAATATGACAAATGCTTATTATTTTCTGAGTGCATTGATAATGCTGCCAGCAGAGGAAGACTGCTGTAATATGACTATACCTGCCTTATTCAGAAAGAAAGTATAGTACAGTGATATTTGGAAACAATAGAGGAGCCCTTTACAGTTTTATTACATACATTCTTCATAGAAGGAGTCAGTAAAGTCAAGTCACAACTGGGAAGTAAAATGTTAGGAACCTTGTGTTTCTTTTGCAGCACTTGTTTCCCGGGATCTTTGTGTGATCATATCACAGCTGTGGAACAATTGTACAGATATGCATTGTCAGGAAGACATGAGCAATCTTTAGCAGTGCTTTGGTGGAGCAATGTCAAAGTTTTCACTTAGGTCCTCAGATCTTCCTGGTATACACAGATTAAGGGAACAGTTTATGTTAATTTAACACATGCTCCATATCTGTTTGCTGCAAAGAGCTTTCACTCTGATGATTTTTCATAAAAAGTGTAATGACATATTTTAAAATTATTCTTATCAGTTTTATTTCTCAAAATGGCCTGAACTTATTAGTCACCATTTTTACATTCAGCCAGTTCCTAAAGTGTATGGTAAATCTGAAGTGAGCTTCTTTTGCTCTTCATTTTGCCCTTAAATGAAGCACTGTTTTTCCTAACTTTTGGGCTTTAAGAGCTGTCCTCTTGAGGCTTTCTCTTTTCAGGACTGTGGGAAGCTCATCTTTCAGTTTTTGCTTGCAGAACTGTTCCCCCCCCCTCCCCCCCCCAACCTTCCTTTTTTAAATCTCTTTTTCACCCTCCCTGCTATTAAAATAACCTCAGTAGTTGTTTGGTTTGCTGCAATACATTTTATGATTGGAGGGTATCTATCCACTTCTAAGAAGAGGAGTTAGTTAAACTGAGATTTCTTTTTGGTGTACTTTAAAGGAAAATGTTGGGCAATCAGAGAATCATAGAATGATTAGGTTGGAAGTGCAAAGTATTTCTTCTTAACATCTAATCAAAATCTCCCCTCTTTTGGTTTAAAGTAATTCCTCCTTTTCCTACCACTATCAGACTGTGTAAAAAATCTGTTTCTCTTCTGTTTGTAAGCTCCCTTCAAGCACTGCAAGGCCACAGAGCTTTCTCTTCTCCAAGCAGAACAAGCCCAGCTCCCCCAGCCTTTCTTCATAGGAGAGGTGCTCAAGCCCCCTGATCATCTTTGCGGGCCTGCTCCAACAGCTCCATGTCTTTTTGTGCAGGGGGTCCCAGGCCTGAAGACAGTACTGCAGATGGCGCCTCATGAGGACAGAGTAGAGAGGAGCAATCACTTCCCTCATTCTGCTGCCCACCCCTCTTTTGATGCGGCCTAAAGAGCAATGAGGAAAGTTTCCAGTTAAATTTTTAAGGAGAAGGATACTTGCTGTTTTTTTCACCTTTCTGAGCAGTCTAAATCCCACGGCTGGTGCTGTCTGCTCCAGCTTGCCCAGAAGTAAACCGCTGGGAAGTGACTTTTGTGTGTGGCACCATCTGAGATGCCCTGCAGTTTTCTGCCTGGGTGTAAGGTGCATCACTGCAGGGATGAAGGTCTCCTGTACATCCTTTGCCACAGCTGCAATGCCATGCAGAACATCTGATCATGCCCTAGGTGTCTCGCTGACCAAATGGGGCCCCAGCAGCCTAACAGCTGATTGATATAAATTCTCTATATTGCTTTATGCAGCGCTGTACAGGTTTCTTGCTTTCCTATGCAATTATTTAGCTGAATCAGATAAAGTGTATTTTGTTGCAGTTTTGAGGACCCTGCAACAGGGTCTGCTTACCTATATCCACTTGACCGGTAAACTGGCCAACTCAAAGAAATAGACAAGGATATTTTGGACTTTTTATTTTCAGAATTAGAGCTTATGCTTGTCTCCCATAAAGGGTCACTGCTTCTAGGAAAGAGGCATCAATTGTTGAGCTGGAATATCTCTTGAGGCAAATTCTTTCTACATAGGCTTCACCTATCTAACTTAGTTTCTGTGCTTTTAAAATGGAGTTGACTGTTGCTTACTTTCTAAAAATGCTGGAAGGATTAATTACATTATATCAGGGATTTAAAAATTTTACCTTGAGTTATAGATATTACTATTACTAGATTAAGCTATAATTCCTGGTACTTAATTTCCTTTTCAATTAATGTTTAAACAGGAGTATCCCTGCTCTAAGAATTTAGCTAAGAAAAATAATTGCTTTGCTGAAAAAATGTTAAGTGAGAAGAGCATCTGGAGAAAAAATCCACTTTCAGAGGAACATGCTTTGCATTTTGTTAGTCACAGCCCAAACTTGTCTTGCTTTCAGAAAGGCAGATAATATATTTAGTGCACTTGTCAGTTAAAAATTGCAATTTTATGATAATTCTTATCATCTCAACAAGATTGGTCATGCTCTCCTGAGTATCTTCAATTAATAACACTGTCCTCTGCAGATTCTGAGACTGGGAATTAATTACACTCAGTTTGGAGGATGTCATCTTTGTTATTGGAAGTCAGGTGGGAGGGAATGTGTGATTAAGTGAAAATCAGTCTGACTATTAGTTGGTGCAATGCAGAAAGAATATGCATTTTGATGAAACTTAATGTTTTCTAAAATGCAGAAAATATTACCTAAAATCACAGAATCACAGAGTCACAGAATTGCTCAGGTTGGAAAAGACCTTCAAGATCATCAAGTCCAACCACAACCTAACCATACTACTCTAACACTAGCAACCCACTGCTAAATCATGTCCCTGAGCACCACATCCAAATGGTTTTTAAACACATTCAGGGAGGGTGACTCAACCACCTCCCTGAGGAGCCTGTTCCAGTGCCTAACAACCCTTTCTGGAAAGAAGTTTTTCCTGATATCCAACCTAAACCTCCCCTGGCACAACTTGAGGCCATTTCCCCTTGTCCTGTCACCTGTCACCAGTGAGAAGAGACCAACCCCACTCTCACTGCAATCACCTTTCAGGTATTTGAAGAGAGCAATAAGGTCTCCCCTCACCCTCCTCTTCCCCAGACTAGACAGCCCCGGTTCCCTTGGTCACTCCTCATAGGGCATATTCTCCAAGCCCTTCACAAGCCTTGTTGCCCTTCTTTGGACCTGCTCCAGCACCTCCATGTCCTTTCTGTACTGAGGCGCCCAAAACTGAACACAGTACTCAAGGTGGGGCCTCACCAATGCCAAGTACAGGGGCAGGATGACTTCCCTAGTCCTGCTCACCACACCATTCCTGATCCAAGCCAGGATGCCATTGGCCTTCTTGGCCACCTGGGCACACTGCTGGCTCATATTCAGCTGACTGTCCACCAGCACACCAAGGTCCTTTTCCATCAGCTAGCTTTCCGGCCACTCCTCCCGAAGCCTGTAGGGTTGCCTGGGGTTGTTGTGACCAAAGTGCAGGACCTGACACTTGGCCCTATTGAAACTTATACAGTTTACCTTGGCCCATTGATGCAGTCTATCCAGGTCCCTATGTAGAGCCTTTCTACCCTCTGGCAGATCAATATGCCCTCCCAACTTGGTGTCGTCTGCAAACTTTCTGAGGGTGCACTCAATCCCCTCATGAAGATCATTGATAAAGATGTTGAATAGAAGAGGCCCCAGCACCAAGCACTGGGGGACACCGCTCGTGACTGGCCACCAGCTGGATTTAACTCCACTGACCGCAACTCTTTGGGCCCAGTCATTCAGCCAGCGTTTCACCCAGCAGAGCATATGCCCATCCAAACCATGGGCAGCCAGCTTCTCCGCAAGGATGCTGTAGGGGACAGTGTCAAAGGCCTTACTAAAATCCAGGTAGACCACACTGAAAGCCTTAACTTCATCCGGTCTGTAGTGGATATTCCATTAAATTCAACCAGTCCAGGGATTCAAGTCTGTGCTTTCCGTGGTGAAATATGCTAAATGACAAAACCAGAAAAAGATTGGTAGCGTAGGGATTGCATTCTTGCTGATCCTTTTGAATAAAATCCCTCAAAATATTCTTTTCTCGCTGGAAATGTACTTTCTAACAAAAAAAAAAAGAACAAGTCAGTGAAAAACTAATTCTAAATTTACTAATTCTAAGTAAATAGCACCTCATGGGGTTTATGAATGTTTTCATTTTTGAATACCAAAATCACGAGGATTTTGGTATTATAATGGAATACTGAATTGGTTAGTTGACTGATCCCCAGGAAAGATAACCCTGCAAAAAGCCTGAAGACTGAGTTTTCGTAGATGAGTGAGGCAAATCAGCGTGCCCTGGCATAGTATGACCATCACATCCCATCTGCAGAGGGGATGGGACTTCTGGAGCTGTGGAAATGTGATGCAAGACTTTCTCAGTCAGGACCAGACAAATGCTGCCCTTGTGCTGCCTTAGCCATAGTTTCAAATTTGATAAGACCCTGCAGTTGTATTGCACCTTTGTCCATCTTATCTAACACAATATGTTATAAAAGGTCAGAAGCTCCCAAACTGTATGAGTTGCTACCTAAGTGCATTTGCAGATCCAAGATGGAGGGCTAGATAAAAGCTGAAAGTTTTTTGAAAAGGTTCATTGCTCTCAATGACCTCAAGGGTCTTACATTGTATTTTCTTCAAAACAAAAACTACTGCTAACATGTATGTATCACCTGGTGCCATAGAAGGCTATTACAATTAAAGTGTTCCTGAAACTGAAATAGGAGAAACTTTCTGTGGGATGACCTAGAAAACCTCTTTGGAAATTATTACTGTAACAGGGTCAGCACTGTAAAAAATGTATTGACTGTTCTGATTTTCAAAGGTCATGTTGCTCTGAAGTAAATTTCACAGCAGGTCAGATGTTCACATCCTTGGGATGTTTAGAAAACTAATGTCTGAGCAAGCAAGCATGCACTTGCTGCACATGAAGGCAAGATCAAAGCCACATGAAAACATATGCATTTTTTAAGACAGATGAGAAAGTGCTAACTTGACCTTGCTGAAACGGGAGATTAACCCCACAGCACTTCAGACATGGAGCAGGAGTGTGAAACCCCAGTCAAGCTGCATTCTGCTCTGTGGTTTGTTTGTTTTTTTTTTTTTTTTTTTTTTTTTTGTGGCACAGATACAGTGCTGCTAGGCATCCCTTTTCAAATGAGTGGAGATAAAGATTCTCTGTATGAAAATACCCAGTGAGGATCTGCATTTCAGTTAGAGGATGAAAAATTCAACTTTCTTCCATTATAAAAATCCTTGGTCACATTTCACTTGAAAAAGATGAAGGAAATGTTATGGCAGGATGAACATACATCATCATGAACAGAAACAGAGAGAGATTTTTACAAGGGTATGCAATAATAGGACAAGCAATAATGGTCTTAAACTGGAAGAGAGGAGATTTAGATTTGACATTAGGAGGAAATTCTTCACTCACAGGGTGGTGAGGCACTGGCACAGGCTGCCCAGAGAAGCTGTGAGTGCCCCATCCCCAGAGGCACTCAAGGCCAGGTTGGAGGGAGCCCTGGGCAGCCTGAGCTGGTGGGAAGCAGGGAGTGGGTGAGGTGGTGAAACTCAAAGGTCTTTAAGGTCTTCCCCAACGCAAACTGTTCTGTGATTCCATAATCAGAAAAGGTACTGCAAAATAGCAAACTGGCTAATTATTTTTCATGCATTTTTGCCAGAGAAAAAAACAAAACCACTCTCTTTCTCTTGAACTGATGATGAGAAACAGGTTCAAAGCCATAGTCCATTTGACTTCAAAATTGCATGTGAGAGCAGAATGAAAAGGACCGTTCATCTCCCTTTTATCTGCTTGAATTACGTACAGAAAGTTCTATCTTATTTAGTCCAAGGTAGCATGTAGAGTAGTAGAATATTTCTTTCACCATGAAGGGTTCAGGAAACCTTTTCAATTAAGAAAAGTTTTTGTTAGTGGAGTTGCACAGGAGATTGTGCAAGAAAGCCATGTTCCAGCATTTCTCCGTTTAGACTTCCCTGTCTATAGGAAAGAGCAACTTCCTAGCTCACAATTTCAAACCAGTTACGAGCTGGATATCATGAGGTGGAAGTTGCTAACTGAAGTATCTTGCCCTATTGACCAGAAAATGTGGAAGTGAAGGAGCCCCCAAATATTTTGCCACTTGCTTCTGTGAGAAATTGCTATTTACAGTGCTTACAAATTTAGAGACTTAAAATGTATGCTTACCATTTTTTTCAAGAATAATTTCCACCACATTTCAAAAAATTTTTTTGCACAGTTCACATCCACCTTAATTCTCAAAAAAGATTATTTTTTTTCTGGAGCAGATAGGCTGTGGTCTGTAGCTCTGTCACTTTCTTGTTTGTGTCCTGGAAGGGAATAGAAAATCACTGCTGTTATATTTGTGTATGACACAAACTGTTGATGGAAAAGTAAACGATGGCCAGGACACGTGTCTGCACAATCACACACAGATAAGCAGTAGCTATCCATGTTTTAATATGAAGTAGCATTGGATCATGCTCCCGGCAAGAATCACCAAATAATTTACAAAGGAAAATGGTATGTCCTGTAGCTCTGATACATATGGTTCAGGTATTAATCCTCTTTTTTATAAGAAATCTTTTAGATGAGCACGGGTTGTTTAATAACCTGTTACAGTCATTTAGCTTTATATAATGAGTTTACATGTCCAGCCTTGAGTTGTAAAGCCAAGGCAAAGAATACCATTTTGTTGGCTTGAAAGCTGTGTGCTCATCTGTGGATGTGAACTGTACAAAATATTAGTTAACTGCTGCTCATCAGCTGCTCAGGAAGGTTATGATGGCACTGAACATCCTTACTTTTTTTCCCTCAAGTGTTTGAGTTCTGTCATGTCTGCTTTCCTCTTACGGTTAATTATTACACGATATACTCTGTATTACCACTATAAATGTTGGTCACAAAGGTAGAGGGCATATTAAGCACATTTAGTACTCATTTTGTTATTGAATACCATGAAGAACTAGGGATTTTCAATAGCAAATATTAATATCACTGCTTATATCAAAAATATGTTTAAATATTTCTCATTTTATTATTTACCTTTTTTTTTATAGATAATGCTTATAGTTTGTATACATGGTGCAAATACTTCAACATCCATTTCTTAAGTGTAATTTACACACTAAATATGGATCTTAAGATATAAAGCCACACATTCTTGACTTTTTTTCTTCAATGATATGAATTTTGAGGGGAAAGAAATAGAAGGAAGGATGAGGAAATGTCCTATTAGTTAAATGAGATGTATATGTTCAGACAGTTTTTCTGAATGAATATTTGCTTTCATACCTTTAGGAATCTCCTTGAAAATCCAAAGGATATTTTTTGGCATGACCATTCCAATGTCTATTGTTAGTAGGAGTGAACACTTTTCATTTATTCTCCAAGACCTTGACAATAATCAAAAAAGTAAATCAAAACATGCTCAAAATCCTAACAACACTCTGGAGACTGATTTGATGTATTAATCAGTCTGTTTAAACTTACACAGGATAAGATATCACTCAACTCTGCATTTTAGCATTATATTAATGTGTGTTGGCAGGTTATGTTCTGATGAAAAGCAAATATGCTACAATTTTAGCAGTAAAGACTGTGGTGGTCATAAGCAAATATTTGAAGACAGTACCTTTTATTCATTGGGAAATGAATTTGAGACTAATTTATTTAAAAAATTGAAATGTTTCTATTAATCTTCCATTCCCTTCAGCTCTGAAAAATAAGTGGCGAAAAAAGCTTTGAAACTGGCAATCTCTTTGGAAACCATACCAATCATTTTAACAGCTTTCATTCTTGGACACGATACACACATTTTGTGGGTCTCTGGTTTCATATCTATTACATCTGCTTTAAGATAAGCTATCTTGTTTAATTTTAGAACTGAAACATGAGATCCATGTTTGGAGGTTGACTGCTCAGCGCATTAACCCTGCCAGTAGGGAAGAAACTGCTGTGAAATGCCTCTTGATGCAGAAGGTGCTGACTCTGGAGATGCTCCTGAGGAAGAAGCTCAGGACATTCCACAGGTGAGTGGGTGCTTGTGTGTGCCACCTCCCCTGTTCCCAGCCTTGGCAGGACAAGCTGCAGGCACAGGCGAGTTGTTGGACTGGCATGGGGCTCCTGATCATCCCAGTCTACAGCTGGAAGGATATTCTCGTTTTGCTACTGTCTTCGCTGACATGAGACCTACATTCTCAGCTATTTCTTGATCAGCTGAGTGTTAGGGCAGATATGAAGAACCACTCTCAGCCTCAGTGAAACACAAAGTATTTTAGGACAAAATCAGTGTGTAAGGTCTGGAAAATATATATGTGAATAAGACCAAAATTTAAAGGCCCAGAAATTCCAGGTAACTTTTGTTTTAAAAGATCACAAATACATCATTAGGCTTTTCCCTGCAGCAGTAACTGCAGTGTAATAAAATGCTGTAAATTTTTCTCTGATGAAAAATTCAAATGTTCTTCAGAGAACTATTGAATTTGCAAAACAGTGATTTACTGCTTTTTAAAATTATTTTGTAATCAAATCTTCCATGGTGACCTGAGCACAATCATAATTAACCAGGTATGTATAGAAAAGGAGGAGTTTTTATAAACTAGGGCTAACAAAATATTTACCTTGCTTTGTTTATGTTCTAGCAAAACCAGCTCTTATGGTATGAAATTTGGTATCTGTGAATGAGAGTGATAAATACTCTGACAGTGAATTGAGTCTAGCCTAAGGTGAAATGTCTTATTTTCACAAATAAATGTCTTAATTAAATAAATAGTACAAGCAAGGGCATGTAAATGTAGTTTCTTAAACTTTTCCAGCAATAAGATAATTTTTCCTTATAAATTTTTCCTGATATTGTGCACTTTGAATGGAATGACAAAAAAGTCTCCTTAAAAGATTGTGATATTATTAGTGTTCACAACACTTTAAAGAGGAGTATTCTGAAGTATATACAAAATTGTACATTTAATTTTGAAAATGAGGATTCCTTCAGCACAAGTACACTGACAGTGATGTAGAAATTCATTAACATTAACAACAGAGCTCCTGAATTGCAAACCCCACGGCTTTTTTGCTGCAGGGCTGACTACGCTGATAACAGAAAGAAGTTATTCAGATATTAAAACTTCATTATAAAATGCAAATGTAACACATATGTGTTCTGTCTTGTTGGTGTTAGCACATGACCCTTGCTTTATCACAGAATGGCACACATTACCTCTTGAAACTATGAAGGGAACATATAGCCAGCTCCTATACCCAGGTTCATGCTCTGGATGCTTGCTCCCTCCAAGCCTGTGACGCTCTTCTTGAACCAAACAGTGTATTGGTAGTGTGTATTAGGAAAGTGGGGTCTTAAGTGAATTGCCATGGGAATTTTGCTACTGAACATAAGGCAGCCATGGTTCCCTTGTAGTATGAGTTACTCCTTAAAGAGAAAAGGGTGATCTGGATGTGATGAGAGGGATTTATTCCAATACTGTTGGCAGAGCTCTAATTTCACTCTGGAAAAAAGCAGGTGTCATTTTCTTTCAGGCAAATTTCACAAGAAGACAAAAACTGGGAAACAAATATTCAGGAACTCCAGAAAAAGGTAAGTAGATGGCAGTTCTTCTCAGTACCAGGGTAAGTAGACATATGCCTTTTTATGAGGAGAATCTTTTGAATTCAGTGAAAGTTTAATAAGTCTCATGATGGCAGAAAAACTGACAGGCAGACTGGCTGGCTTCTCAGCAGGATGGGGATAGTGAGTTATGTATGTGTTAGGTTTTATACATGTTCTTTAGAAAAGAGTTGTTTAAAGGATCAAGAAATGATTCAGCAGTGTTTTCTTAAAATTTTAATCCACCATGGCCAGAAAGTCTCAGAAGGTGTCAACAGGTGTCAATCATCACATCCTCTCCACATCACTGGCAGGTACAGGCCTGTAATTGGGAGCTCAAGTCCTTGGCTGGGACCTTGCTATCCTATGTGTCATACCAAAATGGAACAAAACCAACATGATTTTCTATTTGGTTTTAGACCTTTTTCAAAGCATTGTATAAATGATGAACTTCTCAAAGAATAGAGATTTAATTATACTTTAGTAGAGCTCTAAACTGTGTGGAAGAGACTGGAAATGAGAGAGGTACTCAGGCTGAGATAAAGGGATTCCCTGGGTTGGCGGTGAAGGTGAATTCAGAGCAGAGAAGAAACAGCACAGTGGAAAGAATTTGGGTATGAGGATGAGAGCATGAGGAGCTGGTCTGTGGTACAGGAGCTCCATTAAGATTAGAGACGTGGCATGTCTTTGAGAGTTGTACATGAGGTATGAAGAATCTGGCCTGTAGGTTAGGTTATAGGTTTTCAGAGCATAATTGCAATAAAGGGTGATTTTGTCCAAATTTGTGAAACCACAGAGCACCTGAAGTTCCCCCTGTAGTAGGAACTGCCTTTCAACTATACTTGCACAACTCTGTTTTATCTCCTGTCTTCACATTGGGTATCTCTTCCTGCATGATCGTATTTCCTATAGGTAAACATGAAATATTCCAATTTAAATATTTATGTATTTTATACTAAAGAAGAATATACAATACAGGAACAGAATATACAATACACGTTTGTACTTCACACATGGTTTTTTGAACTTTATGCACAAAAGATAGCTCCTTCTTTAACACAGTTATTTGATGCTTTTCCTCCTCTGCAGCACAGAATAACAGACAAAATCCTTCTCATCAAATGCCTGACTGTGCTGGGATGTGTTATTCTGATGTTTTTTCTCAACTCATTTGTTCCAGGTGTCTACTTAGATCTTGGTGAGTTTCATAGTTTTATTTTATTTAATTAAAAAAAGAAATTGAACTAAAAAAACAGCTAACTAAACTGTAACATTTTTTTTTTTTCTGAGTCTGAATCTATTCAGAAAACTCATGTTTTTGTAAGTCCCTGGCCTCACAATTTCACCAGGTTAATCAGAACAGCAGTTT
This sequence comes from Numida meleagris, assembly GCF_002078875.1. Classification (NCBI taxonomy): domain Eukaryota; kingdom Metazoa; phylum Chordata; class Aves; order Galliformes; family Numididae; genus Numida; species Numida meleagris. The sequence goes on from NC_034409.1 coordinate 128,550,198, forward strand.
CTCAGAACAGGTTTTTGAAATGCAGTCACGTCTCTGTCACCCCAGGAGGAATAGCAGGTAGAGCTCTTAACTTCATTTTTTGTTCTGACTTCCCAATATTATCTGGGTGGATAAACATTACAGAATGAGCAAATTTGACCTTACCATGATTTCACTGTAGGCTTGAATAAATGACCAAGATTCATTATGGAGATCAGAAAGTAATTACTCTGTGTAAGAACATTAAAGTAGTCTGGCATAATTTCATACATATAGATAGCTCTTAGTATAACTTCAAGTTACCATTATGTTATCACCAAAATAAATCATTTCCCAAAATAAAACCAAGAAGACACTGCATATGTGTGAAATAAAAATAACTACATTCTATGCCTAGACCTATCTGTGCAGGTTTTCATACAGTTATGTCTATAGCCCTATAAGGACATTCGTGAAATGTCCCAAAAATAGAACTAAATTGAAACTCACATTTAACTGAAGGGCAGTTGTAAAATCTGCCTGTACACTGGCCTATGAAAAGTTAACGATATTTTTTTTGGCTGTGGAGTGTTTGGAAGTTATGGAATTTCAAATGTATGTTTTCTCTTGTCATCTGAATCCCTTCACTGTGTATGTCCAATGACTAAAAGATGCAACAGACTTAAGGATGAATAACTCTTAAGGAATAAGCCATTCACTGAATTATACAGTGCATTTTGGTTATGCACAGTATAGGGCTAGTTCTAACTGTACAGAGGTGATCAGGTTGGAAACAAGACCTTCCACCCCTGTTGCTTCCACATGAGCTATATTAACTGGCTTAGTATGCTACCAGTAGCCAAAGGTGGCTCTTCTATCTGCCTGGACCTAGAGAAACACCTGTGTTGGTGTTACTGGCACCAGTGGGAGGATGTGGGCTACTGTGTCTGGAGCAATGTATTTTTAAAAAAGTACAGCTACGCTACTAAATGCATTTGTTCCAAGGACTGAGCCACTGCCCTCGGACCTAGACTTCTCAGATCTCGTCTCTGCGGAGCAGAATGGCACAGCAAGTGGCCCTGTGCTTCCTTGTGACATTGTAAATACTTCTTTGTGCATGGGATTATTAAGTTGTCAGTTCACATCGAGGGCAGTTTTGTAGCCTAAGAAAATTGTTTTAAGTTCATAATACTGAGGGCATATGGTGCATTACCCTGTATTTGTTATGGGGTTTCAGTGCGTAAACTCGTCTGAGTTAATGTTGCAGTAACTGCACAAAGAAGAGACCTAAACGTGACTAACCCTTGTTTCTGTTTGAATGTGATCCATGAAATTAATTGTCTCCAGAAGTACACTTTGGTTAATTTTTGTCTGAGATGAAACAAGCTGGGTCAGTACAAGACACGGGTCTGAGTTCGAAGGAATACTTACACAAGGGGGATTCTGGGACACTGGGACCTCACTGTGGACTTGGGCTATGAGATTTCCTGACAGTGTAGATACATCCAGCAAGAACATGCTGGCATGCAGCAGAAGTCCTGGTGCTCTGGAGCAATATGAGGTTAGGAAAGGGGATGTTGTTTCAGCCAGTGGCACCAGTGACACTGCTATGATGGCAGCTTTCCTCTTCCAGAGTACTTGCTATGATGAAAATGGATGATTCAGTAAAGAATACTGGCTGTTAAGAAGTTAAAAGGTATGTTGATGCATTATAGCCATAAAAGTGCAATGTTACTATAGCGTAGGAAGAAGCAGAAATTGAAGACACGTGCAGGCATTTGAAGTTGCTGTGGCTAAGAGCGTAATGAAAGAGTTCACACCAGCAATTTAAGAAATCAGTTTTCACCCTTACTTTTCTGCCTCAAAAAAGTAGGCACTGAACAATGTAAAATTTTGTGAATAAACCCTAAATCTAAAAGTGTTTTTGAAAACTCACAATGCAGTCAGTAAAGACCACATAGCATTGATTGCGTGTGCAAGATATTCTTCCAAAACTGGAAAATAATTGGAGTACTAGAAGAAATCTATTAACTGATGAGTGTTATTTGTCCTACTTCATGTCAGTAAAATAAATGAAAAGAAGTGACATGGTTGGCAGTGCAGGTTTCTTCTTTTTTTTTGTTTGCTTGCCAGTCTTCTACTGCAACCCTGAAAGTAAACACGGGCTGTATGTGTTTAGTTTCTCTCTGTTCTGTATTCATAGTAAATCCATCAGATTAGTGAATAAATGTTATTAAATCATATACATAATTCTGTTAACACTTAATGGAACCTGCAGACTTATACTGAGATCTCATTGATGACTCCTGAATTCCATGGTCTTGATGCTTGCTGTCAATTACATATCATTACTGAAGTAGCACTGCTATGAGTTGCTATGGATTTTAGTCCTCCAGTGGATGGAAATAAATTTCCTAAATACAGCACATCTTGTACTCTGGTGGTTTGGTTGTATTTGTTCAATAAGTTTTTTGCATAAAAATGAAAGTAGATTGTAATTCAGTGTTTAATTTCCTACTAGAATAATGTTTTATACAGAGGCTTAAGTGTTAGAAATCTAATAACTTTTAATTGCATTTGGTAGAAAGAATGAGAAAGATTATAGAATTCTTTATCAGTCCCCAGCCCTGATACAATTTTTCCATTATGAGCTTGGAATCACTGATATAATTTGAGGGAACTGACATTTTAATTTTAGTAATAAATTTGCATACTTAACTGTCTTAAAATGCAGAACACTTTCCTATTCAGTTCTCTCATACCTGTTCATCTGTTTATTTAGCCTAATTCTGTGAAATATCTATGTTAATGAAAGGTTAATAATGAGACTTTAAAAAAACAGATACGGCAAACTTTAGACTTCTAGAGTGCTTTCATTTAGTCACTATGGGATATTACTTTATTGATAAAGCATTGATAAAGCCTCTGAGGAATCTTTCTTCCTTCTGCTTCTGGATCTTCTCCTCTGAGGACTAGGTCAGTCATTTCTGAGACAGGGAAAGGTCTTCTCCTGCTTTTAGAAGGCTGCAACAGAAGATTTTTCCCTCTTCTTCATGAAACAAGGTGTAAACTCAAGAGCAAACAAATCAGATATTGATGGTTTCAGTACAGAGACAGTGTTACTGACTTGGCTGCAGACTGCTGGAACGTGGGAAGTCATACCAGGAGAAATGCAACTGTATGTTTGCCTAAGTTGTACATTTGTTCCTGCATTGTTACCAGTACTCTACTTGCTGTAGACAAGAAACTTGCTTATGTGAATTTTTGGTATTAGCACCTAGGGTTATTATGTCCATTTAATGAACTAATTATTTATGCAAGGGTACAGGGACTCGCTGAATTCTTCCATAATTTAGGACTGCTATTTTCTCCAGCCCCAGCAGAAAACTGAGCTTTTCAAATCACGCAACAAAAAAATCATAAAATGGTTGAGGTTGGAAGGTACCTCTGGAAGCTATCTCATCCAATCTCTGCTCAAGCCGGGCCACCCAGAGTAGGTTGCCCTGTGTCATATCCAGGCATCTTTTGAATATCTTGAAGGAAGGATACTCCACAACATCTACGTGCAACCTGTGCCATTCACTTGCGTAGTAAAAAAGTACTTGCTGATGCTGAGATGGAAACTCTTGGAACCAGTTCATGCACATTGCCCTGGCACTGGAAACCAATGAAAAAAAGCCTGGCTCCATGCTCTTTGCATTATCCCTTCAGGTGTTTATCCACATTGATAAGATTCCCTTTGAGCCTCCTCTTCTCCATGCTGAACTCTCTAAGTCTCCCCTCATAAGAGAGATGCTTCAGTCTCTTCATCATCTTGATGGTCTTCTATTGGGCTCTTTCTAGTATGTCTGTCTCTCCCTTGTACTGGGGCCCCCAAAAGTGGACACAATACTCTAGGGATGACCTCACCAAAGCTGAGTAGAGGGAAGGATCACTTCTCTTGACCTGCTATCAGTGCTTTGCCCAATGCAACCAAGAATTCATTTAGCCTTCTTAGCAGCAAGGTGCCATTGCTGACTCACATTCAACTTGTCTTGGTGCCTGGGATTGTTCCTTCTCAAGTGCAGGGTTTTGCACTTCTTCTTGTGGAACTTTATGAGGTTTTTGTCTCCAGCCCACCTCTCAGGCCTGTCAGAGTTCCCAGGATGGTTGTGTGGCCCTCTGCTGTATCACCCACTCCTTCCAGTTTTGTATCATCCGAAAATGTACTGAGGGTGCACTCTGCCTCATTGTCCAGCTCATTAATAAAGGTATTAGGTAGTGTTGGACCCAGTATTGATCCCTGCAATCTAATTGGAGGCCTCTACTTCAATATCTTCTCTGTGAAGATATTATAGGAGGCAATGTCAAAGCCAGGAAGAAAATATCCACATAGAAGCCTTTCTTGTTTTTCTTGATGAAATCTGAGCTGCTCATATTTCTCTGTAGAGAGCCTCATCCACTGGTTCTTCCTGGTCAGGTAGCCTGTAGTGGGCCCCTACTGTAATGTCTCCTAGGCTTGTCTTCCCTTTAGTCCTTACCCATAAACTCTCAGTCAGGTCCTCATCCATTCCCATGCAGATCTCCGCATGCTCCAAATGATCACTGATATAGATGGCAAGCTCTTCTCATTATTCTATCCTTTCTTAAGAGCTTGTATCCTTCCATCACAACACTCCACTCATGGGAGCCATCCCGGTCATAACCACAATAAATTGTAAACCTTGAGAAAGCTATTGAGGCTTTTCTGAAGAGTGCTTTTTTCTTCACACTGTTGCTTGATTTCATTCTGGTTCCTCTGGTGCTGCAAATATCTGTGATCATTCAGACATCGATGTTGAAGCTAATTATCTTTAGCTGTCTTTTAAACACTCTATTCAGGACATCAGTAATCAGTGGAGGTGATCAACAGCTGTGACTCATAAACCTGTTTTAGAGGAGTAATTCATGAAAAAAGTCACCTTACTTTACATCACTTCATTGTTTGTGTGACAGTGCACCTCTTCTCAACAACAGATAGCTCAGAACAAAAAGAAGGTATACAGACTTTTGGCTTGAGTATAGATTATTTTGGGGATTTCAGTACCAACTAGAATCAGCTGTGATATTACTAAACAAAGCAGTGTTAGAAAACCCTCAAATACGTCAAGTTCTCAAAACATTGAGATTTTACTCACTTACTAACCAACAGAATCACCATGACCTTTCTGGATATTTGGACAAGTTCTATAAATCAGCACTCTATATTACTTCTGTCAAGGAGTCATCCTAGGTCTAAATTTTCCCTATCATCCTTTCTCTAAAGCTAAAATCCTTCAAGCCCTTCAGTGTTTATAAAAAACTGACATCTTGTTTGATGAGAATTTATTTATGTAGGTAAACCTAGTCTGCCCTGGAAAACTCTCTCCTATCTTCTATATTCACTGTGGTTTGACTTCCAGGTGTGGGGTTGCACGGCAAATTCTGCTGCAGATATTTTTGAGGATCTGAAACTCTCTTGGCAATTTATCTTGACTAGTTGTATCTTAATGATTCAATGTATCGTTGAATCATTTTAAATCTGTGGCTGGAATAGTGGAAAAGGAGGGAAATCATTGTCTTCATTTAATTTAAGCTGTTTTTTGTTTGGAAGTCCATATTTCTCGGAGCTCCTTTTTATTTTATTACCAGCGCATTCAAGATGAAATGTTTTCAATCTCTGTAGATACAAAAGACTGCTGTTGTCTTGTCATACCTTTGGATGCCAGTTGTAATATTTTCTGACTAATTTCTGTAATTTACTGAAAATTTGTTGAAATTTACAGGTACTGAGTGACAGTGGAAGAAAGCCCTCCATTGCCCTAAAGAGCTTCTTAAACTTGCTTAAATTTACTGTTGAATCACTGAATGTCAGAAGTTCTGTACCAATATTTACTTGGCTTAGAACCACAAAAGCAGGTTTTCTGCTACAGCACCGTGCTGAGATTTTAACAATTCCCTCCATTTTCTTTTCTGCAGCATTTTGAATAAGTGGTACAAGGACTTTGCTGTAGCAATGATTCTTCCTTAACAACTTTGGGATAGATTGCCATTACATGTAAGAGTTAGTAGTGCTCTAACCAATGCCAGAAGCCTTAAGCTTAGAGGTCTTTCTATGAGCTTAAAAAAAAAAAAAAGAGCTAATATTGCACAGGTGAAATAAATATAGTCTGTATGTTTTTCTTCAGAATGTGCAACACAGATGCCTAAGAACTCTAACCTTTGAACAGTTCTTCAAACTGTTATTCTGCAACATTTTTCTTGACTAGTGGTGGTAAACAAATTAAACCATCTTATCCTATTATCTTGTATGGTAGTGGAGTTATATAAATCTAGCACTATTTACAAACAGTGAAATCATATAGACAGAAGGAAACAAACTAGGTTTTGAAATTGTGTTTGTACCCATAGAGAAGAAAACAAAGTGCTTATGTTTAGGAAATGATTGATTGATTTCAGGTGAATTTATGCAATCCTTGTGAAATGCCCATTATGGAACCATTCACCTTACTGAGGGATTATTTCACGAAATGCTTGCATTAAAAAAAAAAAAAAAAAGGATCAATTTAATAAGCCAGTGTATAATTGTTTATTGCCGAAGAACACCAGAAATCCTAGTGAGACAAATAGCTATTAAGCTATAAAAAGTAGTGAATGGCATAGATTTAAGAAAGCATAGACTTAATACCAAAAGCCAGTGTTAAGTTTAGAACATTTTACACCAGTATATCCTCAGTGTAAAAAGTTGTTCTTTAATTTGTCACTGAATCTAACATTTATCCCCAGGCTATCTACAGGCTGTGATATTAATTGGTTTTAATTGAGGAAAGCTTATAGGCATGGTCATACTGCTCAAATGATACTGAATTATCAGCTACTTAAATCTGTTAAACCCAGTATTTTTTTCCCCTATATTTTTGCAAACCTTTCCAATGTGGTTTGATGAATTAAGGAGCTAGATGAAAAGCCTGGGATCAAATGTTTATGGACCTTTTCTAAACAGCTATAAATATTATCTGAATAATCTGTGGTTGCCTGGAAACTCCTTCATGCCATTCAGGTTGTGTGAGCTAGATTGTTTTGGTCCTCTAAACAATTGGATAAGGGATGCCTTCTTTGTATACAGCAATAGGCTCCGCTTTCAGAGTATTGGTGGTGTTGTGATGCTCATGATATTGTGGGCAAAAGTGAGAACATATTGTTAGTCTAATTAAAGTTTTTATCAGTGTAAGCAAAACACAAGAGTTATTGTTCATGCACTTATGACAACACCACACATTGAGTTACCCAATCAATACAAAAGAAAATCCCCTAAGAATATAGAATTAAATCTGTTGTAAAGAACTAATAATAAAAAATAATTTAAAAAAGAAGGAAAACCCACATTCCTTCTATCTACCCTGAAAACACATTCACTCACACGTTCCCGGGTTTCGGCACCACTTGAAAGCACATTCACACACACACACAGACACACACACAATAGCAGCAAGAAAAGCTTTTTTTATTCAAAGGTATAGCATTACTTTTATAATACTTGT